>NC_061113.1:63856301-64024462 GCF_002878395.1 Capsicum annuum | reverse complement strand
GGGGGGGGGCTGGAGAGAGGGGTAGGATCAGAAAAAAATTTAAATTTATTATTTTAAATTTTTAAATTAAAAAAGATGGAGGAAAAAAAGGAGGGACTGGGGGGTGGGGACGGGCTGGGGTGAGGTGGGGAGGGAATTTTTTTTAAAAATATTTTTAAAATGATTTTTTAATTTTTAAAAATAATTTTAAATTATTTTAAAAATATTTTAAAATTAAAAAAGATGGAGGGAAAAAAAGGATCCTTTTTATTTTTTTAAAAAAATTTTAAAATATTTTTAATTTTTTTTTAAATTTTAAAAATATTTTTAATTTACTTTTAAAATTTTTAAAATATTTTTAAATTTTTTAAAATATTTTTAAAATTAAAAAGATGGAGGTTAAAAAAGAACCCTTTTTAATTTTTTTAAAATTTTTAATATTATTTTTATTTTTTTTAATTATTTTAATGTAAAATTGGCCAAAAATTGACCCCCACTCGCACCCCTAGGCGAGTGGTTACACTCTCTTTGTCCTAGTCACCATGACCTTGCCACATAGGCAAGGTCAACGGTCAAAGGGTGTGAAATGCTGCTTTTTGATGGGTTCAAGGGTCCAAATGACAACATGTAAGTAGAAATGTTCAACTTACAAAACTGACATAGTACAGGGGTCTAATAGAGCATTTTGCCTATAAAATATGAAGAAAGTTCATCACCTAATTTAACTTTTAAAGTTTAACAAATTATATCTTAAAAAATATATGTGGACATTGTGAAAAGTTTAAATGTAAAATTACTTACGAATAGTGTTGATGTAATGATGTCTTTTTTATTTTTCGTTATCCTACTCTATTAATTATTATATACAACAATCGAATGTGGGGAGAAAAATAATTTAACTTTCTTGTGAACATTTTTATTAGAATAAAATAAAATTAAAATTTCACCAAACAAAAAGGGGATAGAAATGAATAGTATTTTCATCGTACAAACACTCCACTTAAATGTCGATCAATCATTTATTTAGCACTGACACAACATTTGTGGAGAACTGTGATGGAGATCGTGGTTCCACTAAGATATCTATAACTTAGGATACAATTGACATATGTTTAAAGAAGTCTGATTTTATTGTCATTAGAGGTTTATGAACAAATTTTAAAGCTTAAAGCATAAGCTAATAATGTAGACTTTTTTTGAAATGACAAAACTACCCTTGGTCGTCCCACCTACTCACGCATCTATATAGTGTATATATATAATAATTTAAAATATTACTTTATAAATAATGTGATTAAATAAATTGAAACTTATTAGTAAAAATGTTGTTAGCCACATAAAGGATCCACTTAGAAAATATAGACAAATAACCTAGAAAAAAAAAGTGGCTAATGGAGTTCTTAATTGATATGACTATTGACTAATGATTGTACCATTTAAATGTGAAATGACAAATATACCCTTGGTCGCTCTCCAACTCACTCTAATATATAATAATCAATAATTATAAATTTTAGTATTTGAAATATGTCATCGGTATTTCATAAGCAATGAATAAAATTATCCACAAAAAATTATATGCAATTCATAAAAGATAATTTTAAAAAATAGTAACATGAAAATCCTAGTTAATTCATCAGAAATAAAATATAAACTTTTATAATCACAAAAGTTCAAAATAATTTTAATTTTTTTTTCCTATTCTTCATCCCCTAAGTATTTGTAAGAACTGATTCCATAGAAGATTATTTAATATAAATGCAAGAAACAAAAAAAAAAGTTATGAAATGTTCATGCAATTGAAGAAAGTTTTCCACAAATCACAATATGTTTTTTGTAAAAAATGATTATTATATAAAATATTATATAATTTTAAATATTTTATAAATAATTCTTTTACTAAACCTGTAAAAAAGTAGATTTTAATAATTTATAAAAATATAATCAAGTAAGGTGCATCCAAAAAGAGTAATAAATAAGATAAATTCTTCAAAACACATAAAATAGAAATACGTATATAATATTAATTTTCTTAAAAATTATTTTAATTCTTTGAAGATAAATAAATATGCTAAGGATAGTTTTGTCATCTAATAAGTATTGTCAGAATTTTGTACAAATAATACTATTGAAAGATGTATTAATAAAGCCATAAAATACAAGTAATTTAATAGATAAAATAAATTATTGGATATTTAATTTTTATATTTATCAATTCACTTAATTAAATAATAAGCAATTTATCTGAAACTGAATATTATAACGAAAACTTCTAAGAGAGTTTAATGATTATTCAAACAATTAAATACATAAAGACAAATTCAATAAATAAAGTACTTTATCATATCATTATGATGTACTGAGTGTAAAGACCCAAGTGACAAGAAAGGGAATGCATGAAAAAATAATTTTATAAACTACATATCACAATTTTAATTGAAAAAAAAGTAATTTTATCAACATGTCATAATTTTAGAGGGTGAAAAATAATTTTATCAGTTACATGTCACAATTTTAGATGAAAAAAAGTAATTTATCAACCACATGTCACAATTTTAGGAAATCTTTTTAAAAAATAAAATTACCATAATCTTGTCAACTATATGTCATAATTTTAGAGGAGAAAAATAATTTACCAACACATGTCTTAATTTTAGAGGATTTTAAGAAAATTAAAACTACCATAGTGCCGATATCCTCTCTTATATATAAGTATATATAATAATATAAATAAATAAATAAATAAATAAATATAGGTTCATGTGTAGAGATTTACATCACCAATAATTAGATTGAATTCTTGTATTATCCTTGTGGATTGTGAGGATACAAAATTTTTTCATCCTTGCTCTAAAACATGTAGTTTTAGATATAGGAGCCAAGTAAATATGACGGAAAGAGTATTCAAATCATCTTGATTTTATTAACATATTTATTCACATTTATTATAAAAGTTAATAACATACCGTATAAATTAGAGGAAATAAAGAGCAAGAAAAGATTCACAATAGTTTATTACTCATTTCGTCTCATTTTTCTTTTTGGCTTGTTACGAAAGAGTGTCTTTTTTTTACATTTAGTAAGTTTTCCTATTCCAACAGACATGACAAGTTTAAGACCACAAGATTTTAAAACTGCGGACGTCTTTAGTCTAAGATCATAAAATTTAAAAAAAATTCTTTTTTAAAAAGCCTTAATATTTGATTAAATTAAGAAACTTAAATTGAGACAAGAGAATTGAATATTATATTAAGATACACCAATTACAAATGTTCATGTAGAAATAAACTTATTAAATAAAAAGAATGAGTGTAAAAACACAAGGAGAAAACAAAAAAAATGTGTACCTAAACAAAAGAAAAAAAAAAAAAAAAGGAAAGGCAACCATAAAGCCAGATGTAGCAATATCATTGGATCAAAAAAGTTGTGAGGATTCAATATCCTTTTCTCTTATATATAGTAAGGGGTCGTTTGGTTGGAAACAAGTTATGTTATCATTAGTTATACTGGGATTAGTTGTGCTAGTTATCCTGCTATTATTTTTTAGTGATTATTTGATTTGTGGTACTAAAAATGATATCCATTGCATTCTTTCTAAGAATAAATAGTTTGTTTACAAAAATATCCTTCATCTTATTTAGCTTAATATTTCATATTAAATTACTTATTTTGTCCTAAATTCTATAAAATATTAATAATCCTTTTCTTAAAAAAAAATCATCATAAAAAAATGTGAAAGAGAATTACTCTCATTTTACATTATTTAGTATCATCAATATTTGAAAAATTGAATTGTATTTTTTTAAAAAATAAATTTTCAAACATGTTTAACTGTATATAAAAAAAATATTTTTTTATTTAATAATTAAGTATGTACTAATAGAAAGAAAATGTCAAAATACTTTAATTACTTGTCTATGATAAATTTCTTATAAAGACAATAAATCCTTGGATCAATTTTGAATTTAATTGTATAAATAGTTTTTATGGTGTCACTATCATTTTTGCATGACTCGTCACTTTTGTAGCCTTCAATAAGCTCATATAATTGTTCAAATTTATCAAAATAGATGAAAATTTGTAGAGTAATTAAAATTTAAATTGGGGATAAAATTGACAAAAACATTTGATGTGAGGACTATCAAAATCTCACGTTCTCTTATATACAGTTGTAAAGTAACATATATATATATATATAGACACACACACACTAGTCCTATCACACGCGCCTCGCACGTGCATTTAATGATTATATTAAATCTAATAGTGCATGACAAAATAGTAACACCATCCTTTATTTATCATCTCAATGTAAGATGGGAAACAAAAATATACAAGAATATATTTGATCATATATATTTATTATAGCAATAATTATCATCAAATTAAAACCTTCTAAAAATTAAAGAGATAAATATATCATGATTTGAGGCAAGAATAGAAATTCAATTGAGCTTAGATCATATAACCTAATACTCGAGAACTAAGGCATGATCCTCGCCTTAGATTACGGGTTCTCAGAACCACAATGAACAACGTAAAGTATTAATATTACCTAAAATTTTAGAACTTGTTACAAATCAAAACTCTTACCTTGAAAGTATATGATGATGGACAATTGTGAAATTCATCAGTTTGTTAGATGCATATCCTCAACTCCTGAACCACAATAAACAACATCGAATATTAATATTATCTAAAATTTTAGAACTTTTTATGACCTCTACAAATCAAAACTCTTACCTTAAAAGTTATGATGGACAATTATGAAATTCGTCAGTTTCTAGATGCATATCCTCAACTCAAAGCAATAGATTGACAGATTGATTATAGTCCATTAGAGCAAGAATATAAAATGATCCTAGCATACAATACCGGCAAGAATAATTTTCTTATACAAAAAATCAATTATCTGTGATATATTAAAAGTGTGAAGACCCTTAGAAAAATGATTTGAGTTTTTTGCCCTTCATGAAGGAATTTAATTGGGAAGAGAATTTTGCAAGTAATATTAGTGTACTTAATATTATGATGCCCGACATAACATTTTAAATATGAAATGTTTCAATACAAGCTATTTTAAATAAATAATTATTTAGAAAAGAAAATGTTAAACCACAAATCTGGGTTCTAACCGTTAAAATATGGAAAGAAAGCTTAATGAAAAGTATCCTATTAATTTTCACCTAAACGAATGAAGTCCTTAAGATATGGAAGAAAAATTAAGAATCCTTTTCCTTAAATTATGAAAAGAAGTTTTTTTTTTCTTTTTGCCAATTTTGTTTTGAACGTAAGCTTTCCCCCCCCCTTTTGGGGGGGGGGGGGGTCAAGCCTATTTTAATTGAAAAAGGTTTTTGCCCAATTTTTATTTAATATTTAATTTTACAAAAATAAATGAAAAGATAATTTTGTCTAAAGAAAATAATTTTAATTAAGGGCAAAATGTTCAAATCACTTTTCTAAGGGGCTTCACACTTTTAAAATATTATAGATTATAGATATATATAAGTGATAATTAAAGGATTTGGAGGATAATTTTGTCATTTTATGACTTTGTCCTAATATAAATTATGGTGAAATTATTTATGTCACCTCTTGGGTGGGATAACTTATCCCGATATTATCTGTTAATCCCGTGATAAATTATTCCAAATTTAGCAACCAAACACAGAACCAAAAAAATTATTTCGAAATTATGTATTTTAATATCTTACACCAAACGACCCCTAAGTATATAAACAAATTTTCAATCCAATAAAGTAAGAAACCAAACTTATAACAAGGACACCCTTTATTCTACTGTATTGAGAACCCAAATCTGAAGTTACACGGGGCTTTAAGCTAAAAGTGACAAAAGAGTTTGAAAATCAGGTGTAGGCGACTTAAGTCTTAATAATTGAGTGGAGGTGACAATTACTTTATTATAAATTAAGAAAGTTGGAGAAATTTGAGAATAACTCACAAGTTTTTAAATTTACACTTTGATCCAAATGTTAACCTAATATAACAGAAAATAAAGGGAGAAAAGACGTGTTTCTCTCTCTTCTCATCCATTGTTGTTTTCTCTCTCTTAGTGATTTTTGTTGTTCATTGTTCATGTTGTTTTATTCATCATCTTCTACTTCATTATCATCATCATCTTCTTCTTTATTATCATCATCTTCTACTTCATTATCATCTCCATCTTCTTCTTGTTGACCATTGTTGTTGTTGTTATCGTTACTGCTACTATCTGACCAATTTCTTAGGTCAAATTTTGTTTCATACATCACTTTCCACTTTGGCATTACTTCATAGAAGACTTTGGTAAATCAAATTATGATTTTTAGTTGAATTTGTCATCTGGGTAATTACTGTTGCGCTGTTTTTTCAATAATAGATAGCACACGAATATGGATGCAATATACAAGCCATCTGTTTAAACATAACACTAATCTGTTGTGACAGATGAGCTATCTATTGCAACGGAAGACTCATATGTTGGATCCATGTTTATGGTTCTATAGTGCTGTAATATGAATCGAACAGATGGGTCATCTGTTGCAATATATGACCCATCTATTGCAACAGACTAGATTTCTATTGTAACAAACTAATTATCTGTTGCAACAGACTAGTTATCTGTTGCAATGGGGTATATATATGTCGTAACATATTGGTAACCTGTTGCAACAGAACCTGAACTAGATTCCAACAGACGCATCGTCTATTGCAATAGAGTAAATATCTGTTGCAACAGATTAGTAACCTATTGCAACAGAACCTGAACTTGATTCTAACAGACAAGTCGTCTGTTGTAACAGAGTAAATATCTATCGCAATAGGTTAGTTATCTGTTGCAATATGTCACTCATTTTTTGGAATCAGTTTCAAAGGTTTCTTAGTACTGTAACATCTATCCCAACAGACGCTTCATATGTTGCAACAGATGTATAGTCTTTTGCAACATATGATTCACTTATTACAACAGATGACTCGTCTGTTATAATCAGCTTTAAGAGCATAACATGAATCCTAACAGGTAAGTAATTTGTTGCAACTAATCACTTACCTTTTGCAATATATTTTTCACATGTTGCAATAGATTACACATCTTGTGGGGTTCATGTCAGGCATTATAAAATCACTATTAATTTTATTATGATATCATTATTAACTTCTTTTAACAAATGACTGTATTTAGGTACCACTAATGGAGGGATCAATAACAATAGGGTGGATTGTTATGGCCAATGGATCGAGAAGAGAAATTGATATGTATGGCGTTGGAAGAAGGGTGAAATGCTAGAGATGATAGCTATGATAGTCCAAAGTGATGTTTTCTATGATGATTTTGTGTACTTAATCATCAGCTATTGTGGACTAAATTGTCAACCGGAAGAACTTTTCTTCAGCTACATGCACAACTCCTTTAAAAATCAGAGGATACTACCTTTCAAGATAACCGATCAGGTTCGGTTGCGTGGTTATCTTAGTGATTCATCTAGGACAGTGTTAAGGGTGTACGTGGTTGAAAATACGAGAGAGAATGAGAATCAGAATATTGAAGAAGGACAACAACAAAACATTTTTGATGATAGATTGGATGATATGGATATGAATATTCTAGATAATGATCAAACACCTATGCCCGTTGCTACGAGTAATACGGTGGGCAAATCGTCTCAATTGACACAGTTTGGCAATGAAGATGAGACCGTCTTTTACATTGGAATGTCATTCAAGGACAAGAAAGAACTATCTACTACTTTGTTTATTTCTTGCTTGAAAAAAGATTTTAGAATAATGAAGGTAATTAATTCGAGCAAAGTCTTTTGCTTCAGATGTGTTAATCCGAATTACAAGTGGTGATTGAGAGCGGTGAAATACCTAAATTATAACAGATTCGTCATTCGTAAACATAAAAATTATCACACATGTGGTTCAGAGCACATTTCGGGCCAAAATCCTCACACCACTGCAAAGGTCCTCGGTGAATATTTCAAGAATAGATTCCCCAATGGCAAAGGCCCTTCTACAAGGGATATGTCCAATCAACTCCTTACGAAATTGGGTGTCATGGTCAGTTATTAAAAGATATATGCGGCCATGGAGATTGCCAAGGACTTAGTTAGGGGGACACACAAGCAAGGGTATGCAGTCCTTGATGCCTACCATTACATGCTTGAGTCCAAAAATCCCAGAAGTAAGATGGAATTGCATGTTGATGAAAACAGAAGGTTCAAGTACTTTTTGTATCCTATGGTGCTTGGATTCAAGGTTTTCGACATTTGAAAAAAGGCATAGTCGTCGACAGAACCTTCTTGAGGAGAAGTTATAATGGAGTTCTGTTAGCAACGGTGGTGCAGGATATGGAGAATCACATCTTTCCTGATGCTTTTTGTGTGGCGGACAAGGAATGTGATGCCTCTTATGAATATTTTTTTGAACAACTACGAAGTTGCGTCGAAGATACTGAAGTGTTATGTTTTGCTTCAGATAGGCATTCAAGTATTCCAAAGATGGGTTTAATTTTTTTCACTTCAGCTCAGTTTGGTTGTTGTATCAAGCATCTTAGAGAGAACATTCGAACCTACTTTCACAACGAAAGGGTCGTGGCCATTTTTTATAGAGCAGGTAAAGCATATAGTAGAGATGAGTTTTTAGACCATTTCAATCAAATAACGGATATGCATCCCAAGGAAGCAGAACATCTCATACATGTCAATTTCGAGAGATGGAGCCGGGCATACTGTCCAGCAAATAGGTACATTCTTATGAATTTAATGTCTTGTTTGAGGTACAAGATTAGTATGATGTCTTACTAAGTGATTCTTTTGTATAGGTACAATATTATGACGTCAAACATAGCTGAATCGGTGAATTCATTATTTGGTGATGAAAGAGAATTTCTCATCATGGCTCTGTTTGATATAATAAATGAGAAGTATGGCAAATTTTTCCACGAAAAGACGTGTGGAGTTTGACAATGCAGGAACCCAATTTGTTTTAGAAGCGGAAAAAATAATATCAACGTTATTTTCTCATCCAATAGTAGATTACAAGTTCAGTATTAACGATCATGGTGATGTTGCCACGGTCGATCTGCAAACAAGATCTTGTACGTGCAGAGTTTTTGACTTGGACAAGATACCCTCTCCACATGCTATGGCAGTGCTTCGAGCTCAATACGGTGAAAAATATGGAAGAGTCAAACTTATAAGTACTCCTCTCCATATTATTCAGTAGAAAAAATATAAAATGGCATATAGTGGATATATTACTTCGGTGCCTCCCGAAGAATCTTGGGTTGTTCCTGCAGAGCTTTTGGGGAAATTAATACCTCCTCCATATATTGACCCAAGTACTATCAAACCAAGAAGAAGGCCATGTAAGAGGAGGCGTGGAATCGAAAAATCATTTCCATCAAGAAGAAACAAGTGCTTCCTATGTAAGAAGGCTGGACACAAAAAAACTACATGTCTGTGATCGTAATCTACCATGATCGTTGTAATTGCAAAAACTTGTGTTGTTGTTTGTTATGGACTTTTATATATTTAACTCATTGTTGTGAATGTAAATATTATCATTTATTATATAAAAGATCTTTTTTAATAACTTGTGCATCAATAAAAAGAGGCAAAACAGGAACTAAATACAACAGACCATAAAATTATTTTCAACAGATTACCTATCTGTTGTAACAGATGGACATTAGCTGGAAGAATGGAATATTTTCTTTCATCAGATGACAAATCTGTTGCAACAGATGGATAATCTTCTGACAGAAACCCAACCGATGATCAATCTATTTCAACAAATGGTCCATTTATTGAAAGAACTCAAAACTCTTGCTATTGCTACTGGATTCAAAATTGCTCCATACCTCCAATCGTCGACATGTTTGTTGAGAAAAAAAAATAGATAGAATAAAAATTAAATAAGAATTAAAAATCCAAAGTCGATCAAAAATAATTTTTTCACTAAATGAAAAACAAAATACATTAGGTATAGATCCGATATAGAAAAATTGAAATACATCCGCTAATAGAAAAGACACATTCTAATTATTATCATCATCATGATCATTATTATTGCCAGCTGAACAATCACCAACTGTCAGCAGCAGGGCCCTCATCAGCCTCTGCATCTCTCTAAACATCCTTGCTCTCATGGTGACCAACTCTCTCTGCGGGCCATTAACCTACCTCTAAAGTTCCTGCATGGTGTCGCACAGAATAAAAATGTCCCAAACAGGATCAGCCATATCTAGAACACGTATGAAATGACAAAAAAAGTAAACACAAAAGTAAAGAAAAGTGTCCAAATATAATACAACGTATACTGCCAACTAGTAGATATACACACCAAACAAAAACCCTTACCTCAATGAGAAAGAAATATACTCTTTGAAGAGAAGTGGTTGAAGATGTAATACGAAAAGACAAAATGCAAGAAAAAATAAATAAAGTAGAGTAGAATGAAGATTAAGGAGGGACCTACTTATAGAGGATTGAATCTGAATGTGTCAGGCAAAAAGGCACGACTGTTCGGCTCCATTGTATTAATTACATTCAAACTGCTGACTTTTTATTTTCTGTGAAAAGTCATGACTTTTCTTTTTATATTCAAACTTCTCACCTTTTCAAAATGGTTTCTCTGTTAATAACAGTCGTTATTATTGAGTTGTTATAACAGATGGTCCATCTGTCGTAACAGATAACCCATCTGTCACAACAGATGGTCTATATGTTGTAACAGATAAGACATTTATTACGACTGATGGACCATCTGTTGGAGGAGATATTTTGATTAATTCTAACAGTTGATTCATCAGTTACAACAGATGAGAAATATTTAATTCATCAGCTGTTCTGAATGTGTTAGACAAAAAATCACGACTGTTCACCTCTTTTTTAATAGTCATCACATACCTTAATTAATCCAAATTGGTGACTATTTTATTATATATATATATATATATATATAATAGATTTAAACACAAAAAGGTGAAAAAGTCACAACTTGTAGCACTTGTTTTTTCTTGACAGGCATGTAGTCCTCTAACATTGAAGATGGTTACCCTCTGAGCCTTCATAGTATTATACACTACTTAACCATGGGAAGTGAAGAATAAACACTGTCCGACATTGATAGGGTAGGAATAATAAGGTACGTGCAGATGAATAGATCCACTTTCATGCGTAGGAGTTATTTATTATTGATCAGGTTGTCGTGACATACACACATAAAGTGCAATGATTTTGTGAATGTAATTTTTTACCAATTAGACATTGATCCTTCAAATAAGATCCTGCATTTTTCAATTTAGTTTGATTGGTGCGAACTGATAAGGTTGAAGGGTTCCAAGAAAGTGGTGTCAATACCCTGCTATAATTTAATGACGGTTTTGCTCATGTTTATGAGTGAAGGTCTGAGAAGGGATCAATATTTAATGGCATTGTAGACATTCAAATAGTGATTGGACCAATTTTAATGGTGCAATGGACTTTTGAAAGGCCTTCGAAACCTCGTACCGCAGCAAAAAGAATGGAAAATCAATAGAAATTCTCCTGGTCCGAATTTACATGGATGGGTTGCTCGGGTATTAGATGGAAGAAGGTGCTTGGGAGAATACCTGTGAGGGAAATGGGAGGTAGAGAAGATCATATATCATCTCAGGCCTTATTTAAGAGTAAACACAGAGAAGCAAGTAAGGAAATTCTAGCAAATCTGTCCAATGAAATTGACTTGAGTGATGAAAAAACTGAATGAGCTTCAAATGTGGAAGTGTATCCAAATATTAAAATCCATAAGTCGTTCTTGAAAAAGAAAATGCTCAAGAGGACTGGAGCTGGACACTTTGCTGGGAACTGTGACTAGTGAGTGCTGCCTTAATGAAGACCCATAAAGTGCAAGATGAGAACTCTAAGGAAGCAGCTTGGCGACCACAGAAGATTGGTATGATTTTCAGTCAACAATAAAACCTAAACCAATAACTCTAGAAGTAAAAATAAGTGAAGCTAAGGCGTCAATTTCTGAAGTCTAACTTGCATCCCATATCTTCTGTTTGTGGTTCTGATCAGGTCAATGGCAGTAGAAATAAAAAGGTTTGAAGTTGGGTAAAAATCCCATGCCTTGTTGTTTCCACTGCCTTTAACCATACCAAAACCATAAACAGGAGGCATGGGATGCAAGTTTAACTTAAGAAATTGCCACCTTGGATTGATCCCTTATTTTTACTTTAGGAGTTGCTGGTGTAAACACGTAATTTTGTCCCTTCCCAAAATTATTTTTTATCATTTTACCCTCGTCTTACCACGTACCTTCACTCATGTGATAATCTCTCCACTAAAAGCCAAATAAACAAACTCTTAACAAATTAACCACTCAACCAATCAAATTTCAACACCTTATACCTTATCCTAACAACCTACCCCAACCCCACCCCATACCCTCTACCCCCTAACCTTACCCTCTCATGTTTTACACACACTCACAATAACAAAATTGGGTAAAAAAATAAGAATAATATACACACCCACAAACAGAGAAGATTCCCCACTTTCATATACTCCTCCATTATTTTCCATTCAACACACAGCAATAACACACGCACTATAATACATTCACAAAGACGCCATTAATACACACTCTGCAAAATATACACACACAGAGTAATAAATACACACAACACTCTATTTTCTATTAATAGACACACAGAGAAAAACAATACACATCAATACACACTACAACGAGTAAAAATGCTCACACACATATCGCCATATGGGAGTTACACACACACATTGAAAAGCTAGAGTCGAGAGAAGGAGAGAATAAAAAAAAGGGAGAAAGATTAGAGAATCGAGAGAGAAAGGAATGGAAAGAGAGAAGATTTTCTGGCAAAATCTTATCGAAAAATGCCATCAGCTTTAATTTCTGACCAACACACCACCAGCTCCAGTTTCCTACTAAAAACCCCAAAACCCAACCACCATTCCATTTTCCTGGAAATACTCATCAAAAAATGAGTTAAACAGTGACATTATGCATGAATAGGGTATGTGTATCTCATTATTTCTCGATTTTGGTTTGGGTTGGTGAAAACGAAGAAAAATGGTGTAACTCAAAGTTGGTTCAATCGTATTATTGAGGTTCTATTTGAGACTCCGATTGTGGTTTTAGTCAGTAGGAGCAATTTAATTAAAAGTGAAATTAAGGTCCATTTCTCATCCCATTTTCGATTAATTTTAAATTTTTGATACTTCGTGTGGTGAATTCATAATGTGTGCACATTGCTTTATCTGATTTGGTTATATTTGAATCCTGAACAATGGTGGATATTGGTTGATTGGTCACTTAATTTGGATAATTAAATGGTTTAAATCCAATTGGGGATAAGTTGGGAGGGGAATCAAAAAGTGATAAAAATGAATATTGGCTTGGATTGGTTCATCGATTGAGTTGATTTGAAAAGAACATTAATTTCGTTGAACTCGATAGTATTATGTGTTAGGCCGTCAAATGGATAGGCAAACGATAGGGGTACGAAAACTTAGGGATTGTGAATGTTTAAAGTATTTGTTGAATGGTGTTGGTTTTTCTCGCATTGAAAATGTACTCATTTAGCCGGGAAATATCTCGAGGCCATTTGTATTTATTCATCGAGGAATGCCCCGAAGTATCTTGTACGCGAAGGATGTTTGTGAAGAAGGCTCGAGGCATCGACTAGATCATAGTTCAAGGTTAGTATAGGTTAGTGTAGGATTATTTAAGTATATTTTATTTCGGACGATAATAATTGGACTGAACATTATTTTTTGGAGTTGTTTTGGTTTGGTTTGTTTGGTTTGTGTACTTTATGTGGTTTATTCACTTCATACTGTCTACTAGACGATATACTCCATGAAGTGACCGCGGTCGAACCACGGGATCGAGGGGTGCCTAATACCTTCCACTCGGTCAACAGAATTTCTTAATCAAAATCTCTGTTCGTGAACCGGTTTTGAAAGAGTCAAAAATTATTTTGAAAAAGAATTTTCAAAGGTGACTTGGCACATCCAATTATGCCGAGTGGAGACTCTGAGTTTAAACGTAAAATAATCCTTTTCAAAATAAACTTTATTTCTTGTCACCTAATAATAAAACCCTTTTTCAAACTTAAGATTAATTTTTTTTTTTGGTAAAAATGGGGTGTGACAGGTCTAGCGACTTTGCTGGGAATTTTTCAGAATTTGAGCTTATTTATGGAGTTGTATCAACTTAGTTTGACATCATGGGTGTATAAACATTGTTTGTGTTATCGTTTGTATTTATTTTATCATTGTTGTGTGCCTATGTGCTACCTATTTATAATTTTTCTCTTATGTGTTACTGCTTTATATCAGTCATCATTTGCATAAACCGAGTCATTTCTTTCGCAACAAGTTCCGTAGTACATGTTGTTTAAACGACCTCTAGTTGAGTCACCCTTATTTTAAGAGAGGGAGCCATCAGCTGGTATGGAGTAGGTGGAAAGCAATCGCAGCCACTATCGATTATACACTCTCCCGAATAGCCTTATTAGTGAACCCTAGCCTAGGTCAGCCTTTAGGTCATGCTTATCTACATCATATTGAGACCTAGCGGAACCCACTTGGTCCTTTGTAGGAGACTCACCTCTAAAGCATCCTTACGTGCTAATTATTGCATCTTTAAAGATAATAGAGTCATTTGACGAACTGGTTTGGGAAAACCATGTGCTAGAATTAAAGGAGCGTGTGTTTAAGAAAGGAAAAAAAAAAGAAGAAAAAAAGAGTTTCGTAGTTGTTTAGAGTTTTTATGCCTTTTATTTTCCATAATCCAAAAAAACAAAAAGAGTTTTACCTTTTGCACTCATTTGTCAAAGACAAAACTATCAAAAAAGATTTTTCTTTTGTTTCTTTTAGCATGCATTCATAATTCAAAATTTTCAAAAAAGTTTGTTTTCAATAGGAGCTTTTTATAAAAGAAATATGGTAGAAGCTTTGTCCATTTCATATAACGAAAATACTAAAACGATTTTCCTTTTGTAGTTTGGTGTCAGTTTTATGTGAAGTGTCAAATTAAAAATCCAAAAAAATTTTATTGATGTTTTTCATCGTCTATCTTTGGTTGTGTCTTGTAAGTCAAGGTTTAGTTTGTTATTTAATCCATAATTGTCTAATCTAGATGAACTACGCACACCTGATACTTCTCTCTCGGGAGTGAGATATGTAGGCAGCGCTTCATGGATTTGGTGATCTTATTTAAAAAATCCAAAAAAGATTTTCTTAACTCTTTATTTAGAGTAGGTGTCATATACATCTTTAAAATAAAACTACAAAAAGATTTTCCATTAGTAGTTTCAAGTTTCACTTTTGTATGAAATTCAAAATCGAAAACCCAAAAAGATTTTTCTTTGATAATCATAAGTTTCATTCTGTATAAGGATGTTAAAGCTGAAAATTCAAAAAAAAAAATTCATCAATTCTTTTGACAATTTGTTTTCTTCTTAAAGTTTCAAGAAAAAGTAAAAGAAACAAAGAGAGTTTGATTGGTCATTTTTTGATCAAACTTCATAAACTACGCACACCTGATTCTCCTCTCCCGGGAGTGAGATACGTAGGCACCCTTTTTGGGTTTGGTGATATTTTCAAAAGAAAAAGACAAAGATTTTGAGAAAATATTAAACTCTGACGCATTTGTTATCTCTTGTTCAGTTAGTTTAAGGTGGTTGGTTTATGGCATTTTGGCTGGTCCTCCATATTGTACCAAGTCGAAGAGAAAGTTATGGCCAACAAGGATACCGAGGTTGTTGTCACTAATCAGATAAGGAGTTTGGGGAATGAGAATTTAGAAGCAAATTAAGAGATTCGAAAATTAAGGCAGCAAATGATAGAAATGCATCGAGCTTGGGATAATGGGTTGCCTCCTCCTCCATTTTCCACTGATAATCTGGATTATCCTTTTGGATTGTCTCCAATGTCACATGCACAGTTTTCTATTTTTGTTGACATGCTACAAC
Organism: Capsicum annuum; assembly: GCF_002878395.1. Lineage (NCBI taxonomy): Eukaryota > Viridiplantae > Streptophyta > Magnoliopsida > Solanales > Solanaceae > Capsicum > Capsicum annuum. The sequence continues at coordinate 64,008,480 of NC_061113.1, read as the reverse complement.
ATGCATTGGGATCTACTCCGTGGCAAAACTATCCAAACACTTCCAACATTAATTTTCTCACTCCTCAACACAAAACTACCACATGTTCGACTCCACCTGTTGTTCATGTTTTTCCAGCACTGCCCCCACCTGAAGCTCCTACTTTTTATGTCCATCCACCGATTATGCCTCCTTACTCTACAAGAGAGTCTATATTGAATATTTCTGGTGATCAGCACTATGCTCCCGAGCCCATATTTAAGTTGAATGGTCCTTATGGTTACACTCACCTGCTTAAATTTCCTCTTAACACTGAGAAGCCTATTATGACAGAAGAATAAGATGAAATAACCAGAAAATTGAGAAGTTTGGAATGGCTATGAAGAACTTGCAAGGACTCGGTGGTTATAAAAGTGTCTCATATAAAGATTTGTGCATGTTTCTAGGTGTTAACCTTTCTCTTGTTTTTAAAATGCCAAAGTTTGAGAAGTATGATGGACACGGAAATCCCATAGCACATTTAAGACATTATTTTAACCAACTAAGGGGCGCGGGAGGGAAGAAAGAATTACTCATGGCTTATTTCGGTGAGAGTCTTTTAGGTCTAGCTTCGAAATGGTTTGTTGACCAAGATATCAACAAATGGGATAGTTGGAATGACCTAGCTAATGAATTTTCTCAACAATTTCAAGACAATATGGAGTTGATTCCTGATGAAAAATCCCTAACTAATATGAAGAAGAAGAAGAGTACTGTTAGGGTGAAACCGCCAATAAAAGAAAGCAAGATGGTGGAGGTGTTTGTTCAAGCGCAGGATGAAATATATTATCAACACTTGTTGTCTGCATTAGGCAAGCCATTTATTGAGATCCTCAAAATAAGGGAGATGATAGAGGATGGAATTAAGACCGTTCGCATTGTGAGTTTTGCAACATTGAAAGCAACTACTCAAGCAATTCAAAAAGGTCCAGGAAATGTTGGAGGGAATAAGAATAAAGAAGATGTAGCTGATATTATAGTTGGACAATGGTCATGTCCAAAAAGATCACGTTGTCATTACCCTCAGGCTCAAGCCCAAGTTCATACCCAAGCTCCACGTAATCACTCACAAAATTTATTATACTCCATTCCCCCACCTTCATATCCAGTATATAACGCGCAACCACATGTTCAATCCCCATCTTACGCAAAATGGCACACACCAACTCTTCAAAGTCATCCTCCAACTCTACAAACATACTCCAAGGCAAATAATAAAATGAGGCCGAAGTCGAGGGATAGTTTTACACCATTTGGAGAGTCATATGCCAATTTATTCCAGAGATTGGTACAATGAAGTATGATCACTCCTCTCCTTAGGTATACTCCTGAATGGCATGTAAGAAATTTTGATCCTAATATACGATGTGTATATCATTCTGATGTTCAGGGTCACAGTATTGAAGATTGTCATATTTTGGAAAGAAATAGAGAAGATGATTCAAGATGAATCGATTATGGTGCAGAATATTAACAGTGGTGAAAGCTCTAGTCATGATGATGTGAAAATCAGTGGCTAAGATGTCAGGCACAACAATTGACAAGTCATTTCTCTCCTTACTAGGAAGGGGTTTGGTAGCTTGTTTGGTCTTCTTTTCTGTTATCCGAATTATTTCAGGGTTGTAGTTTGGGATCTATCTTGTTTTATCCCTTTGTCATTTATGTTCAAATCCTTCTATATTTCATTTTAACTAAATAAAGTGTACTTTTTTTCTTTATATTTTAAATATGTGTTTGTTTTCTTTACATAGTATATTTTATGTTGGTTTTAGTGATATGACATGCTCGCGAAATTTTTAGCTAGATCTCAAAATGTTGTTTAAGCATGAACTTTGAATCAGAGGGCTAAAGTTAGAAAAAACATCTAAGAAAATAGGTAGAGTGCTGAGACATTAGGTGACAAGTTGAAGACAACCAGCACTACGAAAGCTTGAGTCATTCGATGTGAGGGACGTATAATAAAGGTGGAGTTGTATGTTGGACAGGTGTAGAAGAGGTAGTGATACACAAGATCGGGTCAAAGTTAGTGTTGTTAAAGTGTCACGAATGATCTTCATCTTTCACTTCATATTGCATGATGTGTACTTGCATTTTCAAGGATTAATATGATGAAGGCATTTCATTCTGCAATCCAAATATTGTGTCATCCTTTGTTCACCTCGTTTGAGCCTTAATTCTATTTTCTTTCATACCCCTCTTTTGGAATCAAGATAGAGTCAGCAAAGTTTAAAAGAAAAGTGTCTAGCAAAAGACTAGAGTCAAAAAAGTTTCAAAAATAAAAGAAGAAAAAAAGTATGTCAAAAATAAAAAAAGAGAAGAGTGTCAAGGAAAAATAGAGTCAGAAAAGGTCCCAAAAAAGAAAAAGAGTCAACAAAGGAAAAAAAAAAATTAGAATCAAGCAAAAGAGTAAGTTTTCAAAATTATGTGTGACCTGATTCTTCTCTCTTGAGGGTGTGATACGTAGGCAGCCCTACTCTGGGTTCGATCCAGCCAAATGAACAATTTATAATTGCCCAGTCAAAAGAAACTGGGGCATGAGTTAATCTTTGTTGTTTGAGTCGATTCCAAAAGTTGTAAATCCCACCCCACTTCAAGTGTCCTTTGGGCCTCATGCAAAAGCCAAGTTACAACCAAAGAAAGACCTTCAGATCAATCATTAAGAATATTAAAGCTAAGCATCCAATGCATATGATGATGTATTTTGAGAACAACTTGTCTTTCTCAGCCCAAGGAATTAGGAGAGAAATAAAAATGAGAGTCTTATAGGTGAAAACCCTCACGAACACCGTAAGGTGATGGTAAGTTGAGAGAGATAAAAATGATAGTCTTATCGATAAAAACCCTCACGGGCATCGTAAGACGACTGTAAGTTGATAGAAATAAAAAATGAGAGTCTTATTGATGAAAACCCTCATGGGCACCGATAGGTAAGGGTGAGAAAAATGAGAGAGGCCTATTGGCGAAAACCTTTCAAGGCGCCACTAGCCGAATGGGGTTTCTAAATACAATTGACCCAAGGAAGTAACTTAGTTTCAGGGTCATGAACAATTGGTAGAAAGTTTGGATGGAAAGATCAGACAGCTTAATCTAAAATACATATCATAATCGTTAGAGTTGATTTTCATTGTTAGATAAATTTTTCATTTCTTTTTTTCAAATGGAGACATCATTGTCTTTTCTTTCTTCTCAACATTTTTATTTTTGTTTTCTTGAGTCAACAACAACAACAACAAACCCAGTGTATTCTAACATAGTGAAATCTGGGGAGGGTAAGATGTACGCAGTCCATACCACTACCTCCGGAGAAGTGTTTTTATTTTCTTGAGTCAGTTATCCAAATAAAAAATTAATGTCATTTTTTCTCGAGTCTTTTAGTCAAGTCTGTGTCAAAACAAGTGAGAAAAGATTTCAAAATTGACTACCAATTTCTTCAATTGCACAAAGCAAGACAAAAGGCCAACATATGAAAGAGACATAATTGTTAGCCAAAATAAGGCATGCAGAAATTTTTGTCAATAGACAAATATGGGAACTCATAGAAATACCAAGGTTCAAAGGATGTGTTCGAGAAACATAACAACAACTGAGATATTGTGTTTGTGTCGGAGTCACTCTTAATGATCTGAGTTTAGATCAATATTGCAGCAAGTCAATGATAATGCCAATGGTTGGAAACAAGATTGAATGTGACCAACGCAAGAGCAATTGCCTTGAAAGCTAAAGCCACAAACCAGCCACCATGTTTTAAACTCATAAGTTTTCTTTGATGAAACAGGAAACACGTTACCTTCAAATCAAGGACTTTAGAGCATAAAAATCAAGGGTTGTAATACCTCACTTCTACAAATCCAGGAAGCAATGTTTCTGCACAGGTTTGATAATCAAATCATGGTAAAAATTTATCATCTTATATCCCTCAGATACACATTTCCTTGTCTGGGTAATTCAAGTTCATTTATTAGGTGATGCACTTTCCAAATTGAAACTTCACTCCTAGAAGCCGCACCTTCTAGTTGAGTCCTTTCATTTAATTTTTGGGAGATCCATTTTCTTTTTTAGGTAATTTAAGCGGCATTTGTAAGGAGACGTATTTCCTTGTTTGGGTAATTTAAGTGGCATTTGTAAGGAGCTGCATTTCCTTGGGTAATTCAAGTGGCATTTGTAAGGAAATACATTTTCTTGTCTGGATAATTTAAGTGGTATTTGTAAGCAGATACATTTCCTTGTTTGGGTAATTCAAGCGGCATATGTAAGGAGACATTTTTCCTTGTCTGTGTAATGTAAGTGGCATTTGTAAGGAGACATATTTTCTTGTCTGGTTAATTTAAGTGGAATTTATAAGGAGACACATTTCCTTGTCTGGGTAATTTGAGTGGCATTTGTAAGGAGACATATTTCCTTATCTGGCTAATTCAAGAGGCATTTATAAGGAGACACACTTCCATGATTGGGTAATTCAAATTTACTTGTTAGGTGATGCACGTCCTAACTTAAGTCTTGACTCCTACAAAATTCATTTTCTAGTCGAGTCATTCCACCTGACCCTTAGGAGACACACTTTCTTGGTGGGTAATTCAAGTTTCGTTTGTTAGGTGGTTCACTTCCTAACATGAGCCATGAATCCTAGAAGAGTAACCTTCTAGTCGATCCATTCCCCTTGACACCTAGAAGATGTACCTTTTAGTCAATTTATTCCCCTTGACTCCTAGAAGATGAACCTTCTAGTCGAGCTATTACCTTTGACTCCTAGAATATGTACCTTCTAGTCGAGTCATTTCCCTTGACTCCTAAAAGATGTACCTTCTAGTCGAGTCATTTCCCTTGACTCCTAAAAGATGTATCTTCTAGTTGAGTCATTCCCCTTGACTCCTAGAAGATGTACCTTCTAGTCGAGTCATTCCCCTTGACTCCTAGAAGTTGTACCTTCTAGTCGAGTCATTCCCCTTGACTCCTAGAAGATGTACCTTCTAGTTGAGTCATTCCCTTTAACTCCTAGAAGATGTACCTTCTAGTCGATTCATTCACTATTTCCCCCTGACTCCTAGAAGATGTACCTTCTAGTCGAGTCATTTCCCTTGACTCCTAGAAGATATACCTTCTAGTTGAGTCATTCTCCTTGAATCCTAAAAGATGTACCTTCTAGTTGAGTTATTCCTTTTGACTCTTAGAAAATGTACTTTCTAGTCAAGTCAGTCTCTTTGACTCCTAAAAGATGTACTTTCTAGTAAAGTCATTCCCCTGGACTCCTTGAAGATGCACCTTCTAGTTGAGTTATTCCTCTTGAATCCTAGAAGATGTACCTTCTAGTCGAGTCATTCCCCTTGACTCTTAGAAGATGTACCTTCAAGTTGAGCCATTCCCCTTGACTCCTAGAAGATGTAGCTTCTAGTCGAGTCATTCCCCCTGACTACGGGAAGATGTACCTTCTAGTTGAGTCATTCCCCTCGACTCCTAGAATATGTACCTTCTAGTCGAGTCATTCCTCTCGAATCCTAGAAGATGTACCTTCTAGTTGAGTCATTTTCCTTGACTCCTAGAAGATGTACTTTTTAGTCGAGTCATTACCTTTGACTCCTAAGAGATGCACTTTCTAGTCGAGTCATTCCTTTTGACTCCTAGAAAATGCACTTTCTAGTTGAATCATTCCAATTAACCCATAGAAAATGCGTTTCTTTGTTTGGGTTTTTCATGCAGTTATGATGTGACTTTCACAAAAGTCCTCTGATGATAAACTAAGGAAAAAAATTTAATTCCTATTGTTTGGAGCTTTATTTTTCTGGCAAATGGAATCTCTCTTTATAATAATCTTTGTTTGGAATAATTTTGTTTCTATTTTTGATATGATTTCAGGAGTTCGCCTAAAGAACAGGGCGAATAAATAAAAAGTCGAGCCACAAGGTGAAGAAGTTGAAAGTCAAGCAACAAGGTGAAGAAATTGAAAGTCAACAGATTGAAGAAATAGCAAGTCAGGAGCCCGCCTGGAGAATAGGGTGATGAGATTGAAAGCTAAGCAACAAGGCAATGAAATTGTAAGTCAGGATCCCACCCGAAGAACAGAGTGTGGAAATTGAAAGTCAGGAGCCCGCTTGGAGAATAGGGTGATGAAATAGCAAGTCAAGAGCCAAGAAAAGCCACATAGATAGGACTTTGTAATTTAATTTATGTTTTTAACTTGTAATTTTCATTTTCTATGTAATAATAGAGTTGTGGACCGAAACCTTGACAGGACCTCTCTCGACTCTCCAATACGGTTGTCCTTCTTCCTTCTGTTTCTGCCTTTGAATAATGGTCGGGTCAAAATTCTATCTCGTTGTCTAATTCTTTGTCTGAAAACATTTTGTGTTTATACCCAAAGAGAGGCATGATGTAAACACATAATTTTGTCCCTCCCCAAAATTATTTTTTACCATTTTACCCTTGTCTTACTATGTACCTTCATCTATGTGATAATCCCACCACTAAAAGCAAAATAAACATACTCTTAACAAATTAACCACTCAACCAATTAAATTTCAACACCCTCTATCTTATCCTAACAACCTATCCCACCCTATACCCCCTACCTCCTAACTTTACTTCCTCACGTTTTACACACACTCACAATAATGGAATTGGAGAAAAAAAAAAGGAGATAAATATACACACTTAAAAACAGAGAAGATTCCCTACTTTCATATACTTCTTCATTTTTGTCTATTCAGCACACACAACAACAACAAACACACTACAATACATTCACAAAGATGCTATTAACACACACTCCATAGAATATACGCACACACAACAATAAATATATACAACACTCCATTTTTCATTAATAGACACACATACAAAATTAATACACACTACACACTGCAGAGAGTAATTACGCATGCACACACACTGCTATACGAGAATTACACACACACACTAAAAAAGTAGAGAATTGAGAGAGGGAGAGAATCAGAAAAAGGATGAAAGATTAGAGAATCGAGAGAGAAAGGAATGGAAAGAGAGGAGATTTTCTAGAAAAATCTCACCGAAAAATGCCATCATCTTTGATTTCTGACCAACATGCCACCAGCTCCAGTTTCTGACCAAAATCCGAGCCCCGTTCCATTTTCTCAGCAATACCTGTCGGAAAACAAGATAAATAGTGACATTGTGCACGAATTGGGTACGGGTCTCTCATTATTTCTCGATTTTGGTTTGGGTTGGCAAAAATGGAGAAAAATTGTGTAAATCAAAGTTGGTTTAATCGTATTATTGAGGTTCCGTTTGAAACTCTGGTTGCGGTTTTAGTCGGAAGGAGAAATTTAGTTGAAAGCGACATTAAGGTTCATTTCTCATCTCGTTTTTGATTAATTTTAAAAATGTTATACTTTGTGTGGTGAACTCATAATGTGTACACATTTCTTTATCTGATTTTGTTATGTTTGAATCCTGAACAATGGTAGATATTAGTTGATTGGTCACTTGATTTGGATGATTGAATGATTTAAATCCAATTGGGGATAAGTTGGGATGGGAATTGAAAAGTGATAAAAATGAATATTGGCTTGGATTGGTTCATTGATTGAGTTGATTTGAAATGAACATTAATTTTATCGAACTCGATAGTATTATGTGTTAGGCCATTATATGGATAGGAAAACGATAGGGGTAGGTAAACTTAGGGATTGTGAATTGTAAATGTTTGAAGTGTTTGTTGAATGATGTTGGTTTTTCTCACATAAAAAATGTACTCATTTAGCCAGAGAATGCCCTGAGGCCATTTGTATTTATTCACCGTAGAATGCCCTGAAGTATCCTGTACGCGAAAGATGTTCGTGAATAAGGCCCGAGGCCTCGGGTAGAGCATAGTTCAGGGTTAGTATAGGTTAGTGTAGGTTTATTTTAGTATCTTTTATTTTGGACGATAATAATTAGACTGAACATTATTTTCTTGGACTTGGTTTGGTTTGGTTTATTTGTTTGTTTGGTTTGTGTGCTTTATGTGATTTATTCACTTTATAGTGTCTACTAGGCGATATACTCCACAAAACGATCATAGTCAAACCATAGGATCGAGGGATGCCTAACACTTTCCACTCGATCAACAAAACTTCTTAACCAAAATCTCTGTTCGTGGACTTGTTTTGAAAGATTCAAAAATCATTTTGAAAAAGGATTTTCAAAGGTGACTTAGCATACCCGATTATGCCAAGTAACTACTCTGATTTTTAATATAAAAGAATCATTTTCGAAACAAATTTTATTTCTTGTCACCTAATCAGCAAAACCCTTTTCAAACTTAAAATTAATCTTTTTTATTAGGTGAAGCACTTCCTAAATTGAACCTTCACTCCTAGAAGCTGCACTTTCTAGTTGAGTCCTTTCATTTAATTTTTAGGAGATGCATTTACTTGTTTAGATAATTTAAGCGGCATTTGTAAGGAGAGGAATTTCCTTGTTTGGGTAATTTAAGTGGCATTTGTAAGGAAATGTATTTACTTGGGTAATTCCAAGTGGCATTTGTAAGGAGATGCATTTCCTTGTCTGGATAATTTAGGTGGAGTTTGTAAGGAGACACATTTCCTTATTTGGGTAATTCAAGCGGCATATGTAAGGAGACATATTTTCTTGTCTGGGTAATTTAAGTGGCATTTGTAAGGGGACACATTTCCTTGTCTAGGTAATTTAAGTGGCATTTTTAAGGAGACGCATTTCCTTATTTAGGTAATTTGAGTGGCATTGGTAAGGAGACATATTTCCTTATCTAGGTAATTCAAGTGGCATTTGTAAGGAGACACACTTCCTTGATTAGGTAATTCGAATTTTACTTGTTTGGTGATGCACTTCCTAACTTAAGTATTGACTCCCAGAAAATTCACTTTCTAGTCGAGTCATTCCACTTGACCCTTAGGAGACACGCTTCCTTGGTGGGTAATTTAAGTTTCGCTCGTTAGGTGGTTCACTTCCTAACTTGAGCCTTGATTCCTAGAAGAAGTACCTTCTAGTCGAGTCATTCCCCTTGGCTACTAGAAGATGTACCTTCTAGTCAAGTCATTCCCCTTGACTCCTAGAAGATGTACCTTCGAGTTGTGTCATTCCCCCTTGACTCCTAGAAGATGTACCTTCTAGTCGAGTCATTCCCCTTGACTCCTAGAAGATGTACCTTTTAGTCAAGTCATTCCCCTTGACTCCTAGAAGATGTACCTTCTAGTCGAGTCATTCCCCTTGAATCCTAGAATATGAACCTTCTAGTCGAGTCATTCCTCTTAGCTACTAGAAGATGTACCATCTAATCGAGTTATTCCCGTCGACTACTAGAGTATGAACCATCTAGTCGAGTCATTCCCCTCGACTCCTAGAATATGTACCTTCTAGTCGAGTCATTCCCCTCGACTCCTAGAAGATGTACCTTCTAGTTGAGTCATTCCCCTCGACTCCTAGAAGATATACCTTCTTGTCGAGTCATTCTCTTTGACTCCTAGAAGATGTACCTTCTAGTTGAGTCATTCCCTTTTACTCCTAGAAGATGTACCTTCTAGTAAAGTCATTCCCTTTTACTCCTAGAAGATGTACCTTCTAGTAAAGTCATTCCCTTTTACTCCTAGAAGATGTACTTTCTAGTCAATCATTCCCTTTGACTCATAGAAAATGCACTTTCTAGTTGAATCATTTCAATTAAACCATAGAAAATGCATTTCTTTGTTTAGGTTTATCAAGTTATATGATGTGACTTTCACAAAAGTCCTCTAATGATAAACTAGGGCAAAAAATTTAATTCCTGTTGTTTGGAACTTTACTTTTCTAGCAAATGGAATCTCTCTTTATAATAATTTTTGTTTGGAATAATTTTCTTTCTAGTTTTGATGTGATTTCAGGAGCCCGCTTGAAGAACATAGCAAATAAATGGAAAGTCGAGCAACAAGGTGAAGAAGTTGAAAGTCAAGCAATAAGGTAAGAAATTAAAAGTCAACAGATTAAAGAAATAGCAAGTCAGGAGCCCGCCTGGAGAACAGGGTGATGAGATTGAAAGCTAAGAAACAAGGCAATGAAATTGCAAGTCAGGAGCCCACCCGAAGAACAGGGTTAGAAAATTGCAAGTCAGGAGCCCGCTTGGAGAACAGGATGATGAAATAGCAAGTCAAGAGCCAAGGAAAGTCGCATAGATAGGACTTTTGTAATTTTATTTATATTTTTAACTTTTAATTTTCATTTTTGATGTAATAATAGAGCCGCAAATCAGAACCTCAACAGGACCTCTCTCGACACTCTAACTCGGTTGTCCTTCTTCCTTTTGTTTCTTCCTTTGAATAATGGTAGGTCAAAATTCTGTCTCGTTGTCTACTTCTTTGTCTAAAAACACTTTGAGTTTACACCCAAAGAGGGGCATAATGTAGACATGTAATTTTGTCCTTCCCTAAAATTATTTTTTACTATTTTACCCTCGTCTTACCACGTACCTTCACCCATGTGATAATCCCTTCACTAAAAGCCAAATAAACAAACTTTTAACAAATTAACCACTCAACCAATCAAATTTCAATACCCTCTACCTTATCCTAACAACCTAACCCTACCTCAACCCATACCCCTAACCTTACCCCCCCATCCATGCTTTACACACACTCACAATAACAGAATATGGAAAAAAAGGAGAACAATATACACACTCACAAACAAAAAAGATTCCCCACTTTCATATACTCCTCTATTTTTTCATTCAACACACACAACAACAACACACACACTACAATATATTCACAAAGACGCCATTAACACACACTCCACAGAATATACGGACACACAGTAACAGAAACACACAACGCTCTATTTTCCATTAATAGACACACAGAGAAAAATAATACATAACATTACACACTATAGAGAGTAAAAATGCACACACGCACACTGCCATACGAGAGTTACACACACTCTTAAAAAGTAGCAAATTGAGAGAAAAAGAAAATTGAAAAAGTGGTGAAAGATTAGAGAATCAAGAGAGAAAAGAATAGAAAGAGAAGAGATTTTTTGGATCTAGCCAAAAAATGCCATCATCTTTGGTTTTTGACCAACAAGTCACCAGCTCTGGTTTTCGACCAAAACCCCCAAAACTCGACCGCTATTCTGTTTTCTCGACAATACCCACCAAAAAATAAGCTAAACAGTGACATTATGTATGAATTGGGTACAGGTCTCTCATTATTTCTCGATTTTGGTTCGAGTTGGCAAAAATGAAGAAAAATAGTGTAAATCGAAGTTGGTTCAGTCATATTGTTGAGGTTCCATTTGAGACTCCGATTGCGATTTTAGTCAAAAGGAGCAATTTAATTAAAAGCAACATTAAGGTCCATTTCTCATCTTATTTTTGATTAATTTTAAATTTTTGATACTTCGTGTGGTGAATTCATAATATGTGCACATTGCTTTATCTGATTTGGTTGTGTTTGAATCCTGAACGATGGTGGATATTGGTTGATTAGTCACTTGATTTGGATAATTGAATGATTTAAATTCAATTGGAGATAAGTTGGGACAGGAATCAAAAAGTGATAAAAATAAATATTGACTCGGATTGGTTCATCGATTGAGTTGATTTGAAATGAACATTAATTTCATCGCACTCGATAGTATTATGTGTTAGGCCGTCAAATGGATAGTTGATTAATAGAGGTAGGAAAACTTAGGGATTGTGAATTTTGAATGTTTGAAGTGTTTGTTGAATGGTGTTGGTTTTTCTCGCATTGAAAATGTACTCATTTAGCCGAGGAATGCCCCGAGGTCATTTGTATTTATTCATCGGGGAATGTCCCGAAGCATCTTATATGTGAAGAATGTTCGTGATGAAGGTCCGAGGCATCGGGTAGAGCATAGTTCAGGGTTAGTATAGGTTAGTGTAGGTTTATTTCAGTATCTTTTATTTCAGACGGTAACAATTGGATTGAACATTATTTTTTTGGATATTATTTTGGTTTTGAATTTTCTTTAGTTTGTTGTTTGCTTGTTTTATGTGTTTTGATGGTATATTCATTTCATAGCTTCATACTAGCCGATATACTCTACGGACCAACCATGGTCGAACCGCAGGATCAAGGGATGCCTAACACCTTCCCCTCGATCAACCGAATTCCTTAATTGGAATCTCTGCTTGTGGGTCCATTTTTTAGAGTCAAACCGCTTTGAAAAGGATTTCCAAAGGTGATTTGGCACACCCAATTATGTCAAGTGGAGACTCTGAGTTAATTGTACAATGAATCCTTTTAGAAATAATTTTTCATTTTTTGTCACTTAATAATAAAACCTTTTTCAAACTTAAAATATAATCTTTTTTGGTTAAAAAAAGGGGGTGTGACAGTTGGTTCAGGTTTCGTTTCTGATCGACAATCTTACCTCTATCGGTGCTTACAAAGCTAAAACCTTAGAGTTATGGTCCTGAATTTTGTGGGTCTTCATTCAGGCCACGCTGGCTAGTTGCAGTCCTCTAACAAAGTGCACAGCTCCAATCCACTTCAGCATTTTTCTTTTCAAAATGAACTGATGGATTTTCATTTTTGGATACATTTGCATAATTGCAGCTCATTCAATTTTTTCATTTTTCATGTCAATTTCATCATTCAGATTCACTACACGTTCCTTCCTCCCTTATGTTTCTTCTTTAATAAGGTCTGAGTTGATATATGATCTTCTCCACCCCTCCTTTCCCGCATGGATATTCTCCCAATCACCTTCAACTATATAATAGTCTCCTCGAGCAACCAATCCATATAAATTTGGACCAGGAGAATTTCTATTGGTTTTCCATTCTTGTTTCCATTGAACCTTTAAAATCAGTCCAATCACTATTTGAATGTTTACACTGCCACCAAAAACTTAAACCCTTCTCAAAACTCGACACATAAACATTAGCAAAATCTTTATTAAACCGTAATAGGGTATCAAAACATCCTACTTGGTCCTTTAACCTTACCAGTTCGAACCTAGCAATCTTAACTGTAAAATACTATATATTATTTGAATGATTAACGCCAAATAGGTAAAGAAACAACATTCACAAAATTAGTGTACTGGATGTGTGTTTTCACGATAGGTTAATCAGTAATATATACCTCCCACATATGAAGTGGTTCCATCTGCAAGCAACTTATTCCACTAAACCTATCTTTACTTTAGCTTTTAATGCTGGTCGGGCAAAAGTTGATCCACTTTCACTTACTTTTATCTGCAAACAAGAGAAAAACATTTGATGTCAAACAAGAGAAGAACAAAAAGAACATTAAAAAAAGATAACACAAAAATGAATGAATACAACACATTACAATAGGTGTTGTAGCAGATGACCCATCTGGTGCATCAGATTCCCCACTTGTTCAACAAATAGTCATCTGTTACAACAGGCGACACATCCGTGGCAACAGATAGCTGACATGTTGCAACAGATGGGTCATCTGTTGAAATAAATCAAACCATCCTTGCTACTGGTTTGATTTCTTCCAATAGTTGTTTCGTCTGTTCCAACAGTTGATTCATCAGTTGCAACTGTTGAGGAAACTATTGCAACACCACCAACAACATCAACAATAAAGAAACAGCACCATATGTTCCAACACCATCAACAATACAAACACCACCTGTTCTAACAACACCAACACTTCCAACAACAGCCCCATTAATAAAGTAACTAACAAAAGACATAAAAAATGATACTGACAATATGTCTTTTTAAGTGCTCCCAAAAAATGACTTTTTTTGTATATTTTTTAATAAAAATAACTGTTTGTTCATTCAAGACTTAAAAATCATCTTTCCTTCAATTTTCTCAATAAATAAGCTACTAGTAATGGGTAAATCAATAAAAATAACAGATGTAAATATCTAATTTAAATAACATACAAATAAGAAGACGGAAAGAAAAGAGCAATAGTGAATCATACCTACAATGTCAAAAAAGCAAAGGGATCAGAACACCCATCTCAGACGAGAAAAGATATTGATTAGTTGAGATCTGAAAGAATCCTCATACGACAGAGGAGAGAAAAAAGAGAAAAAAAAGAGATAGTTATGATTATCCTAAAGAAGAGAGAAAGAGAATTCTGAAAGAAAGAGGAGAGATGAGTTAAGTTAATTTATGGTTGAAGAAGAGGAGAGAGAATTCTAGAGATGGGTTTTAAATATTCATAGATAACTTTGAGGGCACGAGGAGACGGTGACATGATATGACATTGAAAAGAAAAGATAAGACTACTCAAGAAGGAGATTTTTGAGTTATTCAAGTAATATTTTTTACCGCCTGAGTTATCATTTTTATCTCGGACAGAAAAATCCTTTAAATTAAAAACAAAGATCTTAAAACAAATAAGTTATCTGTTACAACAGATGATAATTTATGTTTGAGAATTTTCAATGGCTCAGTCATCTGTCGCAACAGAAGGCAACTTTTGTTTGTTAATTTACAACAGATAGGTAATCTGTTACAACAGATTCATTAATCTGTTTGATAAATTCCAAAAGATAAGTCATCTGTTGCAATAGGTTAAACATTTATTTTTATACAATTTTAATTAAGTTCATATGTTCAACCACAACTTCAATTGATTTAGCTAAAACTAGGGATGAGTTGATAGGGTTTACTATATTGCATGATGTTTGTATTGTGTTCCTTCCAACCTGAGTCGTCGAACGATCACTCTGAGTTGAAATGATTCCTATTAACTTATCGTCATGCCCTGTTTTCACCAAGGTTAAACAAAACATGACTTATTGAACTGTAAAAGAATTGAACAATTGTACAGAGTCGCCACCTAATTTTAAAGAAAATAAGAAAACCTGCTTATTTATTAACACGTATGATTGATGTTTCAGTCTGCAAAAACCAATTGAGATTCTAGGTATGGGTTCAAATTATTCCAAAGGGAAGGGATTAGGCACCATTCAGGATCCACAACTGTGGTACCCGAGTAGACTAAATTTATCAAAGATGGAGGAGGTATAATGTAAAAAGTGTGTGTATTAAGTATAAAATAATTCTTTTGAAAAATATAAATGTAAAGGTATATTTATTTTAAATATATAAATAAAACATATTGTTATAAAACAAATGTAAAAGATATGTATAAAAATGTATAAATTATATGTGAAAAGAAAAGTATTTTGTGACATGTAAAAAGAAAGTGTCTTTTATGTACTATAAAAATAAAAAGGTATTTTTACCCATAATACTACGGACTTGATCGAGATTATGGAGAGAAAAAATTTTATTTGAAAGGAAAAACTACATAATGATGTAAACGTGTAGATTTACTTAATTAAATTTATTTGCATCGGTGTTAACGATCTACATTTGCCTAAATAACAAAAGGAAAAAAGAAAAAAAATATGAATATAAAATATGTATTAAAATAATATTAATGTATATGCTGTTGAAAAATATATATATCAACAAATGTATATAAGTATATGTAAGTAAAGAAAAGACAAGATTGAATAAAGAAAATTTGTTCTAAAGAGACTACGTAACATTTTTTGGTGTAAAAAGTATAAATTATTTGATTAAATAATCTAAGTCAATCTAATATTTTTTATATAAATACTAACGGCCTAAATTTACCTAAATGCAAATTGAAGATTAAATAAAGAATATCCACCCAACGCCCCCAAAAATAAAGCTTTCACTATGATTAACATTTGTACAAGTGCAAGAATATAAAAATATAAGCACATAATTTAAAGTCTTCTTTGACTGCCATCTTCGATAAGTATTTCCAATAACTTGTGTAAACGCTTATAATAAAAATGTTAGTAACAAATAAATAATAATCGCAATAAATTGAAGAAAAAAATATGTGTGCATATACGTATTTAAAAATATAATTTTTTGTTAAGAGTGGGCTCAGATAAAGTTTTGAAATATAATAAAGATTTCGTCATCGCCCAAAAATTTTTATTTTTTGTTATGTATTTGTATTTGTAATGTCCGTCTTTTATTTTGGAAAGGCCTCGAAAACTAACGGGGGGTTTTTCATTGGCCATGTGTCATCCCTTGATGTAAAATAATATTTTAGAAAAGTAAAAATAATATTTTAGGAAAGTAAAGTCTGTTTTCGTAATGGGATGGCCTCAAAAATTCGACGAAAAAATAATATCATTGGCCAAGTGTGGACCTTTAATATAAAATAAAGTTCGTCTTTTGAATGGGTGGCCTCAAATATCTGACAGAGAGATAATTTTATTGGCAAAGTGTTTGATGTTTATAGTGAAATATCAACAAAACTAATAACATAAAAAAATGATTAAAGAAGTAATTCCAACATTAATACAAAATCAGCAACATAATATGACAAAACAATCCAAAATTCATTCAAAATTTGAAAATAGTGCGAAAAATTAATTTAAAGAAAAAAAAATCAACAAAACAAAACATACAAGTTATACCAAATGTTTAGTACCGACATCACGTATTAAACACCAAAAAATAAGACAAAATAATTAACAAATCAACAAGTCAACAAACAAGATAGAAAAATACAATTAATTGGAAAAAATACATGACAAAATAAAGTGATGCAAGTCATGGCATTTCAAACTCCCACCAGATCTGTACAAATGCAAAATAAGAGTAAAGATTGAAAGAAAATTATGTTACAACAAAAAAAATAGGGGGAGAGAGAAGGGAAGAGTGGTTGGTAACGGAGTTCGGGTTTAAGAGAGTGGTGTCTCTCCGAAGGCGGTGAGTTGTTCAACTACGGAAAAGAAAGAAGGAGTCGCGTGTGATGATTTTTTGGCCAGATCTGGTTTGTGGATTGTTTTTTGGCCAGATCTGGCCCGTATCTCCGGCTAATAGTGATGGCGGTGAGGGGCGGCGTGGCTAATGGATCCGGTGGAGATGGTTGGTCGGCATTGGTGTGGTTGTTATTGGGTTTGTCTTTTTTGGAGAGAAAGAGAGAGGCGTGTGGGTAGAGAGGAGCCGGCCGGCCGGTGGACTGCTCTGGCGGCGGCGGCAATTCTGAGAGAGAGAGAGAGAGAAAAGAGAGATGATATTAGAGAGAGAGAAAGAGATTTATACGTGTGAGTGTGTGATATGCGTGTGTTTATGTGTGTATAGTGTGTGCTGAGTGTGTGTTTGTGTGTGTATTTAAAGAAAAGGTGTAAATATATTTTGTGGCTGCCCTTATTTTGTGTTGTTTGTCTCCCCCTTTTTTTATTTTGTGTTATACTGTGTAAAAATAATTAATTCAATTCAGTGTTTGTGGATCGTAAAAATATAAAAAATTAATTTGTCATTACGAAAAAATATAAAGAATGCTAAAAGTATTGAAAAATGTAATTAATTTAAAAATACTATAAAAAATATGATGTAATATCTTTTACGTGTGTATTTTGTGTATTTATTATGTGTATGTATGTTGGGTATTTAAAAAAAATATATCAAATCTAACTTTTTCGAAACACATCCCTTAAATTATGGATAGTAGGTGAGAAAAAATCAAGTGTCATAAATATGATGAGACCTTGACTTGACTAATTTGTTATTATGTGTATTATTATAACTGATCTGACTTAGCTTTTGCGGGTTGTAATAAATGTACAAAAATGTAGGTATTGTATTGATATGTAATTACAAAAAAAAATTGTAACGAATATTGAAATTATTGAAATATAATTAATAAAAAAATACTAAAAAAAATGTGTCGTGCATGTGTGTGGATGATTGTAAAATGTTAAAAATGATAATGTACTGATAGAATCCTAAAATAAGAAAAATTATTAGTAAATTATGAAAGGTAAAAATGTGACAACAAATTGATTAAAATCCTAAAGTAAGGATTATTATCAATAATTTGTTAAATAATTGTAAAAAATATAAAAATTATATTTTGTGCCCTTCAATAATCAGGAAGCCTGAAGATGTTAATTTTAGGCACGGAGAGCAAAAATTGAGTATCAATAGTTTCCCCTTTTCATTTGAGGACGATGTAGTAGTCTTCAAATAAAAATGTTGACGTGTAGCCAATTTTGCTCGACAAAAAAAAGATATATATTTTTATTTTTTGAAGAAAATTTGACCGAACTCTAATTTAGAGTTGCCTACATACCTCAAACTCTATAATGATCAGGTCGGGTGTAGTTCCAAAGAATAGGCAATTTGTTTCTTGCCTTGTTGTTGGAAGCGAGTGATTATATAGAATGATTATTGAGAGGAGGATTGTTTGGGAATGAAAGTGTTCACATATTCTCGAGGTTCCTTTTGAAATTGCCCCAGTATCGAGCTGTGAGATGCTGGGATACAAGATTATGTACTTGCTGGAAAGAAAGAATGATTGTGTGGTTGTGATGACCGAACTCTTCATAGATCTTTCTACATGTCTCGAGTTTTGCGAGAATCAGATCAATATAGTTTGAAATGAGAAAAATAGAAAATTTTAGGGCAGCTCTCAAAATTTGCCCTAGTGTATGATGTGTGGGATTTACAAAATGTGTTATTATTTTGAATTGTACTTTTTATTGATAAGATGCATGATGTCTCCAATTGTCTATGGAAAATTGAGGATAAATGACGCCTCCGATTGTTTACGGAGACTTGGGATGAATATCATCTTCGATTGTTTGCGGAGACTTATGTGGTGAATGAAAGATGTCTTTGATTGTATACGAAGACTTGATGCATGATATCTCTAATTGTCTATGAAAACTGATGTTGATTGTCATCTTTGATTGTCTACGGAGATTGATGTTGAATGATGATGTCTTAGATTATCTACAAAGACTTAATGATGTCTCTAATTGTCTAAATGATACCTCCGATTACCTACGAAGACTGTGTATGATATCTCCAATTGTCTATGGATACAAATGTTGAATGTCGTCTTCGATTGTCTATGAAGACTGATGTTGAATGATGATGTCTTCGATTCTATACAAAGACTTGATGACATCTCCAATTATCTATGGAGATGGATGTATGATATCTCCAATTGTCTATGGAGACTGATGTATGACATCTCCAATTGTCTATGGAGACTGATGTTGATTGGTGTCTTCGATTGTCTACGAAGACTGATGATGATTGTTGTCTTTAATTGTCTATGAAGACTAATATATGATATCTCCAATTATCTATGGAGACTGATCTTGATATGATGATGTCTTCGATTGTATACGAAGACTTGATGACATCTCTAATTATCTATGGAGACTAATGTTGATTGTCATCTCTGATTGTCCACGGAGACTGATGTTGATATCTCCAATTGTCTATGGAGACTAATGTTGATTGTAGTCTTCAATTGTATATGAAGACTGACAAATGAAATCATTAATTGTTTATGGAGATTAATGTTGATTGTCGTCTTCAATTGTCTATGAAGACTGACGAATGATATCTCTAATTGTCTATGAAGACTGATGTTGAATGTCGTCTTCAATTTTCTATGAAGACTATGTTGATTGTCGTCTTCAATTATCTATGAAGATTAAATAATGTCTTCGATTTTCTATGAAGACTGTTGATTGTCGTCTTCAATTATCTATGAAGATTAAATAATGTCTTCGATTGTCTATGAAGACTATGCATGATATCTTCAATTATGTATGGAGACTGATGTATGATGTCTCTGATTGTCTACAAAGACTGACGTATGATGCCTCTGATTGTCTACAGAGACTATGTGATGAATGTTGTCTTCAATTGTCTACAAAGACTATGTCATGAATGTTGTCTTTGATTGTATACGAAGACTATACATGATATCTCCAATTATTTATGGAGACTTGATGATAAAATGACATCTCTGATTGTCTACAGAGACTACTAATGAATGTTTTCTCAGATTATCTGCGAAAACTATGTTATAAATGTTGTCTTAGATTGTATACGAAGACTATGTATGGTATCTCCGATTGTCTATGGAGACTTGATGATAAAATGATGTCTCTGATTGTCTACAGAGACTATGTAATGAATGTTGTCTTTGATTGTCTACGAAGACTATGTTGATTATCGTCTCTAATTGTTTATGAAGACTGAGGCCATCAACTAGTGAGGTGACTGAAATCTAATAGCCCTCTCAACTAGTGAGGCTATTGGTGTGTAAAAAAATCTCGACTTGGGAGAAAAAATGTAATAGCCTCTCGCCTGGCGGGGCTATAAAAAATATAAAATACTCAAAGATGAGCGCTTGACAGAAAAATAAAATATTGATATTTAAAAGTATGTGCTTAAGAAAGTCAAATGCTTGTATTTGAAAACTGAGCATCTTGAATGAAAAGTAAAAATGTATGTATGTGAAAATGGAACCTTGAATTCAAAGTAAAGAAATGTTTGTATGTTAAAATGAGTGTCTTGAATAAAAGGTAAAAAAAGCCCGTATTTAAAAATGGATGTCTTGAAAAAAGAAAGAAATTTTTGTATTTTCTTGATAAAAAGTGCTGAAAGATGAAAAAGACATGATCGTGTCTTTCACTTCAGTTGATACCAATAATTAGTAATGTGTATAAGAATTCCCCATTTATTTCTCAACTGCCCGAGTCGACTTCATGGCAACTCCTATAGTTTCAAGTGATACCTCAGACATACCTAAGTATCGACAAGATTCTTTCATCTTGTTTTAAACAAAGATTTCAAACTACACTTATCCCTATGTTTCAAGTGCCCTCTCCAGAAAGAATGTCTTGTTTTCACACATATTTAAGTATTTTATTTTGAATTTAGAGACGTCCAGAGATATACACTCACACTCAGAAAGAAATTAATTGCATGCAATTGTGATACCATAGGCTTGACCTTCATGTAAGTATCCACTAATGTGAGAACACTTGAAATAGAATCTCATAGGACTTGCTATCGGCTTGTAATGTAGGCTTGGGGACGGGTAGAATAATATTTGGAATGAAAGTGACTAATTCTTCAGTGAACATTTCACTGTATTTGTGCTTTCGACATTTATTGCGCTTTGACGCGTGATCTTCTTTGTTGTCCTTTGTTTTTGTATATGCTTCGACATCTTTAAATCTTGTGTTAGAGTTTTCCCCCTTTTTTTCAAGAAATTATATATTTTTGGTTCTTTTTTTTTGTGGGGACTTTTATCCTTTTGAAGTCATTTGTTCATTTTTGTTTATCTAGGACAATATATCCTTTGCATTTTGCGTCTTTGATCTTGAATCTCTATTCAAAATTTGCACGTATTTAGTGCGCTCAAGAAGGTAGGGCCGAGAGAGGGATAGTGCATATAAGTACTCAAAAAGGTATAGGCGCAGATGCGGTTGTCCAAAAAAAGGTTTAGGCTCAAAAGAGGGAATGCTAGGGGTTAATGTCATTTTGGTGGGCTATGAAAGGCTCAATCGTGTCAAAGAAGACCTACGATCCTTTCCTAAACCAAGTGTAACTCAGAATTTTGCCCCAGCAGACATTTAGGTCAAGTTCTAGATCAACAATGCAATGTGATGAATTAAACTAAATCTCACCACACAATGCATATGAAACGATGAGGTTGACTTCATTCTTGTCTTAGATGTATGCAAGAGAATTTTTCAAGTGTTACTCGGGTGTTATAAGAGGTACCAAAAGAACCTATGGTTTATCATAAAGTCAGTCCTTTTCATTATACCAATTTGTTCTTTCTCATGCGCACTCTTAACTGTATTGGTACCAACCAAGTCAAAATTTTATTTTATTTTAAAAAAGAATGGGACTGAACTCAAATGAGGGTTGCCTACGTATCTTGTGAAAACAAGAATCAGGTCTGCGTAGTTCAGGCAAATTTGCAAATTTGTATGTGAAATGTATGATTGTAAAAAAAAGTGATGGTCATTCATAAAAATAATGTGAAAGACGATCAAGAAAGAACTGCTTTTAGCATCAAAATTATTCTAATCAAATGATAGAAAGAATGGATGTAAAGCATGAGGAGAGCTTTGACACAATTTCAGTATGCTGACAAGATTAAAAAAAGTCAGACATTAAAGGATTTATGACATTATTTGGCCGCAGTTGGAACGATTATTATAACTGAAAAAAATATTGAATTCTTGCTTTTGAAAGGGAAGATCGATACACCATAAATTTAATAGTTTACGATATTCGAAAGAAGAAGTTAGGTATGATTGCACAAAAATTTGGTGAGGATCTAGAGGTAGGCCGACTAAGCACTAATATCAATGAGATTTGGATTTGAAGAGCTATTGATTTGCACTCTTGAAGACTTTTGAAAAGCGTCTTTCAACTGTCTCAGAAAACTGCCCCAGTTTAAATGTCGGAGAAATTATTTTGAAACAGTGAAGATACCAAACCCTAACGCCGGTTGCCTACGTATCTTGTCAGGACAAGAATCGGGTCAAAACGTAGTTCAAACCTTTTATGGGTTTGTATAGAGCATGCTTTATTTCTGGAATAGAAATTTTCCTAAATGATTTAGAATAGGACTGAATAATTGCGAAAAGTCACACTAACCTAAATGCACTAATACTAAAACTATGAAATTCAGAGAATGTTTGGGGGAATGTAATACACCCTCCGTGTGAACCGCAGTGTGTGAAGTGTACGGCCAAAGACTCGATGAAATTGTGATTTATAATCAAATGAAGTAAAGAATAATGTGTAACAGTTTTACAATATACGGATACAATGTATTTAAACAAATAATAAATTAAAAAAAATGATAAGGCAACAAATTTAATTTGCGCAAATAATGTAAAGAATTTATGAAAAAGTCTACACAATTTGCAATGTTAAATAGATAAAGAATCAAAGAATTAATATATACAAAAATGTAAAAATACATCCCTCAATTGAAGAATTGAGTCTATCATGGTTAGAACCTATTGCATCCCCAGCAGAGTCGTCATTCTGTCATACCCGATTTTTACCTAAGGACAAAACGAGCACCACATTATGGATTCTGAAAGAATTGATTTTGTACAGAGTCGTCACCTAATTTTAAGGAAAATAAGGAAACTTGTTTATTTATTAACACGTATGATTGATGTTTCAGTCTGCGGAAATCAATTGAGATTCTAGGTGAGGGTTCTAATTATCCCGGAGGAAAGGGATTAGGCACTCTTCCGGATCCACAACTGTGGTATCCGACTGGACTAAACTTATCAAAGATGGAGGAGGTATAATGTAAAAAGTGTGTGTATTAAGTATAAAATAATTCTTTTGAAAAATATAAATGTAAAGGTATATGTATATTAAATATATAAATAAAACATATTGTTATGAAACAAATGTAAAAGATATGTATAAAAATGTATAAATTATATGTGAAAAGGAAAGTATTTTGTGATATGTGAAAAGAAAGTGTCTTTTATGTACTATAAAAAGAAAAAGTATTTTTACACATAATACTACGGACTTGATCAAGATTATGGAGAGAAAAAATTTTATTTCAAAGAAAAAACTACATAATGATGTAAACGTGTAGATTTACTTAATTAAATTCATTTGTATCGGTGTTAACGATCTACATTTGCCTAAATAACAAAAGGAAAAAAGAAAGAAAAGTAAATATAAAATATGTATTAAAATAATATTAATGTATATGTTGTTGTAAAATATATATAAACAAAAGTATATAAGTATATGTATGTAAAGAAAAGACAAGATTGAATAAAGAAAAATTGTTCTAAAGAGACTACGTAATATTTTTTAGTGTAAAAAGTATAAATTATTTGATTAAATAATCTAAGTCAATCTACTATTTTTTATATAAATACTAATGGCCTAAATTTGCCTAAACGCATATTGAAGATTAAATAAAGAATATCCACCCAACACCCCAAAAATAAAGCTTTCACTATGATTAACATTTGTACAAGTGCAAGAATATAAAAATATAAGCACATAATTTAAAGTCTTCTTTGACTGTCATCTCCGATAAGTATTTCCAATAACTTGTGTAAACGCTTGTAATAAAAATGTTAGTAACAAATAAATAATAATCATAATAAATTGAAAAAATATATATGTGCATATACGTATTTAAAAATATAATTTTTTGTTAAAAGTGGGCTCAGATAAAGTTTTGAAATATTATAAAGATTTCGTCATCGCCCAAAAATTTTTATTTTTTATTATGTATTTGTATTCGTAAGGTCCGTCTTTTATTTGGAAAGGCCTCAAAAACTGACAGGGTTTTTTAACTGGCCATGTGTCAGCCCTTGATGTAAAATAATATTTTAGGAAAGTAAAGTCTGTCTTCGTAATGGGATGGCCTCAAAAATTCAACGGAAAAATAATATCATTGGCCAAGTGTAGGCCTTTGATATAAAATAATAATTTTGATAAAATAAAGTCCGTCTTTTTAATGGGGTGGCCTCAAATATCTGATGGGGAGATAATTTCATTTGCCAAGTATTTGATGTTTATAGTGAAATATCAACAAAACTAATAACGTACAAAAATGATTAAAGAAGTAATTCAAACATTAATACAAAATCAACAACATAATATGACAAGACAATCCAAAATTCATTCAAAAATTGAAAATAGTGCGAAAAATTAATTTGAAGAAAAAAAAATCAACAGAACAAAACATACAAGTTATACCAAATGTTTAGTACCAAAATCACGTATTAAACACTAAAAAAAAAATAATTAACAAATCAACATGTCAACAAACAAGATAGAAAAATACAATTAATTGGAACAAATACATGACAAAATAAAGTGATGCAAGTCATGAAATTTCAAAATCCCACCAGATCTGTACAAATGCAAAATAAGAGTAAAGATTGAAAGAAAATTATGTTACAACAACAAAAATAGGGGGAGAGAGAAGGGAAGAGTGGTTGGTGACGGAGTTCAGGTTTAAGGGAGTGGTGTCTCTCCTGAGGCGGTGGGTTGTTCAGCGACGAAGAAGAGAGAAAGAGTCGCGTGTGATGATTTTTCGGCCAGATCTGGTTAGTTGGATGGTTTTTCGGCCAGGTTTGGCCCGTATCTCCGACTAGCAGTGGTGGCGTTAAGGGAAAACGCGGCTGACGGATCCGGTGGAGATGGCTGGTCGGCGTTGGTGTGGTTGTTGTTGGGTTTGTCTTCTTAGAGAGAAAGAGAGAGAAGCATATGGGTAGAAGGGAGCCGGCCGACCGGTGGACTGCTCTGGTGGCAGCGGCAATTCTGAGGAAGAGAGAGAGAAAAGGAAGATGATATTAGAGAAAGAGAGAAAGAGATTTGTACGTGTGAGTGTGTGATATGTGTGTTTGTGTGTGTATAGTGTGTGTGCTGAGTGTGTGTTTGTGTGTGTATTTAAAGAAAAGGTGTAAATATATTTTGTGGCTGCCCTTATTTTGTGTTGTTTGTCTCCCCTTTTTTTATTTTGTGTTATACTGTGTAAAAATAATTAATTCAATTCAGTGTTTATAGATCGTAAAAATATAAAAAAATTAATTTGTAATTACGAAAAAAATATAAAGAATGTTAAAAATATTTTAACATATAATTGATTTAAAAATGTTATAATATATGATGTAATATCGTTTACATGTGTATTTTATGTATTTATTATGTGTATGTATGTTGATTATTTAAAAAAGAAAAATAATAATAAAATAAAATATCAATTCTAACTTTTTCCAAACACATCCCTTAAATTATGGATAGTAGGTGAGAAAAAGCCAAGTGTCATAAATATGACGAGACCTTGACTTGACTAATTTTTCATTACGTGTATTAAAATAACTGGTCCGACTCAGATTTTGCTGATTGTAATAAATGTACAAAATGTAGGTATTGTATTGATATGTAATTAAAAAAAATCATAAGGAATATTGAAATATAATTAATAAAAAAATACTGTAAAAAAAAATGTGTCGTGCATGTGTGCGGATGATTGTAAAATGTTAAAAAAGATAATGTACTGATAGAATCATAAAATAAGAAAAATTATTAATAAATTATGAAAGGTAAAAATGTGACAACAAATTGATTAAAATCCTAAAGTAAGGATGATTATCAATAATATGTCAAATAATTGTAAAAGGATGTAAAAATTATATTTTGTGCCCTTCAACGATCAGGAAGCCTGAAGACGTTAGTTTTAGGCACGGAGAGCAAAAATTGGGTGTCAACACTTATTATTAAACTAACACCTAAATTAGCTTAGCTGCAACTAAGGATGAGTTGACAGGGACAACTACAACTTCAATTGAGTCTTTGCGACTGTATGATGTTGGTATTGCGTTCCTCCCGACCTGAGTCATCGAACGATCACTTTGAGTTAAAACAATTCTTATTAACTTATATTAAGTTAATACCTAAATTGATTTATCTAAAACTAGGTATGAGTTGACAGGGACAACTACAATATTGATTTTTTACAACTACATGATATTGGTATTGCGTTCCTCCCGACCTGAGTCGTCGAACGATCACTCTGAGTTGAAATGATTCCTATTAACTTATTATTAATATAATACCTAAATTTATTTAGCTACAACTAGGTATGAGTTGACAGGATCAACTACAACATCAATTGAGTCTTTGCGATTGCATGATGTTGGTATTACGTTTCTCCCAATCTGAGTCGTCAAATGATCACTCTGAGTTGAAACAATTCTTATTAACTTATATTAAGCTAATACCTAAATTTATTTAGCTACAACTAGGTATAAGGTGACATAGACAACTATAACTTCAATTGAGTCTTTACAATTGCATGATGTTGGTATTGTGTTCCTCCCGACCAGAGTCGTCAAACAACCACACTGAGTTGAAATGATTCTTATTAACTTATTATTAATATAATACCTAAATTGATTTAGCTATAACTAGGGATGAGTTGACAGGGTCAACTACAACTTTAATTGAGTCTTTGCAATTGCATCATGTTGGTATTCTGTTCCTCCTGACCTGAGTTGTCGAACGATCACTCTGAGTTGAAACGATTCTTATTAACTTATTATTAAGCTAATACCTAAATTTATTTAGCTACAACTAGGGATGAGTTGACTGGGACAACTACAACTTCAATTGAGTTTTTGCAATTGCATGATGTTGGTATTGCGTTCCTCCAGACCTGACTCATCGAACGATCACTCTGAGTTGAAATGATTCCTATTAACTTATTATTAATATAATACCTAAATTGATTTATCTATAACTAGGGATGAGTTAACAGGGACAACTACAATTTCAATTGAGTCTTTGCAATTGCATAATGTTGGTATTGCATTCCTCCCGACCTGAGTCGTCGAACGATCACACTGAGTTGAAATAATTCTTATTAACTTATTATTAAGCTAATACCTAAATTGATTTAGCTACAACTAGGTATGAGTTGAAAGGGTCAACTACAACTTCAATCGAGTCTTTGCAATTGCATGATGTTGGTATTCCGTTCCTTCCGACCTGAGTCATCGAACTATCGCTATGAGTTGAAATGATTCCTATTAACTTATTATTAATCTAATACCTAAATTTATTTAGCTACAACTAGGTATGAGTTGACAAGGTCAACTACAACTTCAATTGAGTCTTTGCAATTGCATGATATTTGTATTGTGTTTCTCCCGACCTGAGTCGTCGAACAATCACTCTGAGTTGAAACAATTCCTATTAACTTATTATTAATCTAATACCTAAATTTATTTAGCTACAACTAAGGATGAGTTGACAGGTTTAACTACATCTTCAATTGAGTCTTTGGCTCTTTGCGATTGTATGATGTTGCTATTGTGTTCCCCCCGACCCGAGTCATCAAACGATCACTCTGAGTTGAAAAGATTCTTATTAACTTATTGTTATGCTAATACCTAAAATTCATCAGTGTTACAGTTGAACTTAATACATTTTATTATGATGAGACAGTTAAAAATTATATCTTTTAAAATTTAAAAAAATAATTAAGATCAATTTGGACTAAATTAACACTTTCAAAACTTCTCACTATTTTCCAAAATACAAATCAATCCATACAATTTTATCTATTTATGGGAAAAATGTTTCATCATTTCAAATCTCAAGTTCTCTCTCTTTTCTTTGTCTCTCAATAATACAGACAACAACTACTCAACATATTGCTCAATCCTTCATAATAGATCAATTTTCTTCCCATTTCCGACTACATATTGTTACTTTTTACTTCATTCTTGCTTGTATCCATCATTTTCTCTATTTTGGTAGGTACTAGGGTTCGAGAAGAGTTCTATATTTTTTTTTCTAAAAATTAGGGCTTTTTAGTTAATGATGAAAAAGAAGTCTTTTAGTTGTATTATCTTCGAGAATGGGATAACATTTTGACTTTTGATGATAAAATCGTATGAAGAACCCAAGAAACCCCTACTTTTTATTGCAGTATTTCGTTGACTATCGTTGTATTGTTGGACGGTGTTGGTGGTATTAGTGGTGTTGGTGGTGATTATTGGTAGTAGTGTTAGTATCGGTGGCATTAGAGGTGGTGTTGATGGTGGTCGCATTATTAGTGGTGGTCATCGTGGAGGCACTAGTGGTGTTTGTGGTGGTGTTGGTGGTGTTGGTGGTGTCGGTAATGGTGGTATTTATGGTGGTTGGTGGTGTGTTTGTAATATTTTTTTTTAAATTTATACATACATCAATTGTAATGTATTTTTTGTTTTTTGTTTTTCTGTTGTTTGTAGGTAGAACATGTCTCCCAAAAGAAAAAAAAGGTGAAAGTGGATCAACTTCTGACCACATAACAAAAAAGGCTAAAGTACAGAGGGATTCGGAAGAGCTTTCTAAACAATCTCAGTTAGAGAAAAAGTGAAGCTGAGGAATGATATAAAAACAACGTTGTGGGAGGTGGACAAAGGTCTATAGATGGTGATGAAGAAAATGAAAGTGAAGAGAAAGAAGAATAAGATAAACAAGAAGATGAGGGATAAGAACGTGAGAAAGAGGATGATGATCAACATGATGATAATGCATCACCAATGTGGCATGAATTAATATTAAAATCCCAGCATAAGGCTACCAAAACTATTAGTATTGACAGGTTTCAAGTTGTAATGTCAATAGATGACCCTGCAGAACTAACTGGTGATTTTGTACTTAAATGTAAGTTAGGAAAACCTTTTGATGACTTTAGGAAAACTATGAAGAATGAAAATCTAGACAAACTTTTTAAGAAGAGCTGCTTTGGACACTTTCTTGCACTGCCTGAGGACCACGCTGCCCATTTCCAAATGAGCATGGCATATGTTCTTCTCAAGCGCAGGATCAAGTACGTGGGGGATGATAAACATTTGAAGGAGGGCAAAAAGATGAATGAAATCTAGATCAATTACTATGGCATGCCGATTTGTTTTGGCTTGAAAGAGTTTGCTGTAGTGACAGGCTTGAGATACGATCATCCAGAAAAACCGGTCATCAAGGAAACACTCTACATAAGGTCCAAGACAAGTAGGACAGCCAAACCAGCACCATCAAATGAGGGAAGGCATTATCCCAGCGACCACTGACCAAAACCAACAAAAGAAAGGAAAAAATAAATGGGTTATTAGACATTGTTAGACGTGGGTACAAAGCCAATAAGTTGATAAAACATCTCAAGGATAAAACCATATCAAAGAAGTACAAGGAGCAATTGTGCTTAGTTTGGTTTGCCCATTCCGTTATATTGGCAAGAGACGTCAACAGAGTCATAGAAGATGATTTGTTGAAGCTTATTGAGGATTTTGAGAAATTATACAATTATACCTGGGGATATAATAGCTACAACTTGATTGTCAAATATTTACTATCAAAGCTATCCCGAAAGACGATCACATTATACGGCTTTCCTTGGGCTTTCATGGTAAATCTAATCATTGTTTGTTTACTCATCCATTAATTTATATTGAATAATTATTATGACTTTTTTTTTGCTTGCTTCCCATTTACATTTTCAAGGACTAGGCATTTGAAGTCATTCCTCCTCTCCGAAAGTAGGTCAAGGATTACCCAGATAAGGTTTCTCATCCAAGGATCCTTAGGTGGTTGGCTGTAAAGAGCAACACAAGAATTAAGGAGGCTGATGTCTTTAACCCTCTGGATGATGCAGTACGTCTTCTTTCAAGTAAAATATTTTGACTCAAAGAAAGATATTAAAATAGATGTGTCATCTGTTGTGACAGATGGGTTATCTGTTATAGCAGATTACCCATCTACTGCAACTGGTGTAATAGATAGATAATCTGTTGTGATAGATGATTCATATTTTGTATCAGATTACCCATCTGTTGCTTTGATTCTCTGAACCCGACTCAACAAATTACCCATCTACTATAAATTATGCAATAGATGGGTAATCTAATGCAACATATTATTAATCTATTGTGACAGACAGATCAGTTGTTGTGATAAAAAGATCATTTGTTGCATAAGCTATCTGTGTTAACATATAACCCAACTGACTGCAAACTATTGTATGATTTAAATGTATGTATTTTTTTATAGTTACTGCACCCATTGATCGTGCCTATCGAGAAGGAGTTGGGGATAACTTCTTTTACTACTCTAGGTCTTGTTGATACAATAGCAGACCCAACGGTGGAGTTAATAAAAAAGGAATCGGCTTGATCAATAGACATAAGAAGAGAATTTAGGTAAGGTCAGCCTAATCTTGAGGCTCTTCATGACCAACCTACTGCAACAGATTCGGGTGCTTCTTCTGGGGGTGTTGTTGGTGGAGTTATTAATATTGGTGGCAGGCATGTTGATGTTAATACTGATGTAAGTCGTGATGATGAGCATGTTGATGCTTAAGGAAATTAAATATTTTTGAAAATACCCCTTTCACAAGTCCCTCTCACCCTTACATAGGTCCCTCTCACCCTTACACCGATCCCTCTTACCCCTCTTCACCCTCATGTTCTCATTGCAAATATGAAGAGGGAAAGGACAGACAGGATAAACCCTTTGAAAAAGTAAAGGCTATCGCTAAAGTTGTTAAGGAATTAAAATCCAAGAGGGGTGTTATACCCTCCAAGAAAGTGACAGAGTCATACACTCCCACAGTGGCAGTTCGGAGGAAGAAAAGAGCAATTAGCCAAATACTCTCAATCGAAAATAAAAAAAATTGCTACTCCTCACTCTCCAAAAGTTGTTGAAGGGCAGGGGTCATTGAAGAAAGTGGACATATACGCGAAACTTAGCGCTGAAGAGAAGAGAGATCTGTTACGGTCCATGAATGCCAAGCAAGATTACCCCATGCATACCTTTTCCGCCCTAGACTTCAAGAGTATGACAGATATGCATACGCTATATGTGGACAAGGTAAGTTTACTTCTAAAAAGAAGCTACGCAATAAATGTGTCATCTGTTGCAACAGCTGTGTATTCTGGTGCAACTGGTAGTGGTTTTGTTGCAACATATTACCCATCTGTTGCATAAGTTGCGTTAGATGGGTAATCTATGAACATATTCAGAGAACCCTCTGCAACAGATAGACCATCCATTGCATATTTCCCCTATTTTTTTCTTCTTTACAATTACTAACCTATTTAAAAAATGACTTCTTAAATCACAGTATGTTGAGGAAATTCTCTTCCTTATGAGGGGCAGGCAATTAGCGTATTTGGAAGCTTTTGATGCTACCGATAGAATAATGGACCTCAACTTCTACAAGAATTTCAAGGATAGGTATGATAAGCTCAATAAGAAAGCGTCGACTCCCGATGGCCCGAGATTTGATTCGTTATTTTCTGGGTTCCAATGGGATGAAGAAATGATTAAATACGTTAGAAGGGAGAGGCTATATCCACACGGTAAGAGCTGGACCAAGGCAAAGAGAATTCTTGCAGTCATGAATGTGAACGTGAATGTCAAATATTTTTTGGCTCTTGAGATATAACTCGAGGAGGGAAAGATAAAGGTTTATGACTGCAACTTACCTGTCATCGAGGAGGCCGACTTTTTTACCCACATTCAGCCACTGTTGGATTTGTTCCCCAACTTGTTGAGGCAGAGTAAACTGATGATGATTTGTCAGTGAAAGTGTTGAAGAAACAAACACGGGATTTTGATGGTCGAAACAAGGACATGGGCCTTACAAAAAATAAAACTGTTTCTGCATACGGGTCGTACGCGCTTGCATACATCAAATGTTGATGACCGACACAGAAATGACCGAGCCAATAACCTTTCTGTGCGACAATGCCATGGCAAACATGCAAGAGGTCTGGGTTTATAGGGTACTAACTGGAACTTGGATCCAGTGTCTAAATAATAAGAAGATGTAGAACACAAACACCATAACAATTTTTTATTTCAAGTCAATTCACTTTACATATGATAATTTTTTTCGTCTGATGAAAGTTGAATTTTTAATAATGCAACAAATTGTCTGTCTGTTGAAATAGATATTCTACTTGTTATGACAGATAGTTTATTTGTTGCAACATGTTGGTCACCCATTGCATTATACCGATGTTTTCTATCTAAGTCTATCTGTTGTAACAGTAGGAAGACTTGTTTGATAATTTCCAACATATGACCTACATGTTGTAACATATGACTAAATCTGTTTGATATTTCCAACAATTACGCTTGAATATCCATGTGCTCAACAACACCAAACCAGTAGCAAATACACCACCATGAAAATTTCAGCAATTAGGCTTGAATATCCATGTGCCCAACAACACCAAACAAGTAGCAATAACACCAACAATGTAGTATTTTCTTGCTCGATTTTGTTTTTCTTCAAAAGCCTTAACTTTTTTGAACAAACCCCAGATTACACGACTGGCTTGTGAAGGTTGTCGTTCTTCATACCAATCAAAGTAATCACATCTACCCAATTTCTATAAAAACAAAACCACAATTACAAGTCAATAATTAATCAATTAATTAAATAAAAAACTATTGCCATTGAAATCTTACAAGTAAATAACCTACGACTAGGATTTTGTTGAGTCCAAGAAGTCTTCAATAGAGCTTCATGTCCATACTTACAGTATCAAAAATCTTTATCAAAAAAATTAGTAGATGATGAGCTCGATATTGTCAAGCTCAGTTGAAAAAAATGAAAAAAAAAAATGAAGAAAAACCAAATACAAATAATTTAAAGAATTTGGATAGAGGAAAAAAGATGAAGAAGAAGAATATTTGGGAATTTAGGGTTAAATTTTAGGAAGAAGATGAATATATAAGACATGGGGAAAAATAATCGTTGGGGCCAAATCAGACGTCAAGTCAGCAAAAACGAGGGTTCAACGTGCCTTGGCTACGTGAATTACACATGAGCTGCCAACAGGGTAAAAAATACCAAACTGACACATTTGTTGCCTATTTTAGGTGTTTAAAATGAACACTGTCTACTTGAGGTACCAAAGTGAAAGATCATTGTAACTTTAGGTGCCTGTCGATGGGTTCCGCCTTTTTTATTTTAAGTCACTTCACTTTACATGTAGTGACAATTTTTTACAGATTGTCTATCTGTTGTAACAGATATTCTACCTGTTCTGACAGATAGTTTATTTGTTGTAATAGATTGGCCATCTGTTGCATTATATCGATATCTCTATCTAAGTTTATCTATTGCAATAGTGGAAAGACCTGTTTGATAATTTCCAACAGATGACCTATATGTTGCAACATATATCTAAATCTATATGATATTTTCCAACAGATATGCCGTCTATTGCAACAGATACCTTATCTGTTGTAATATTTGAATCTAGTATTTTATTTCAATTAATAAGTTCAAATCTAAGGATAAAATAAAATTCATAGACAACATAAAATAAATCGAAGCCTTTAAAAATTACATGAAATAAATCAACAAATAAATGAAATGTAAAAAAATTGTTATGAGTACAAATCTCAACAAATAAATCAATAATTTAAGTTTTGATGCCACTAATTCCTAAGGAGGGGTAAGGTTATTACTTTGACAAACTCAAGCTATAAAGATCTACTCAATATGGACAAGTTGTTCTTCATCCGATGCTATGGAATTCGGCTTTGGTCGTCTTTAATGTCGCTTGTGTATGATTTTTGTGCTTTCTCTTCTTCGTATTTCCATAAAAAGAGTAGCATATTGTCAATGTTGTTCAGCAGTAGCTTCTACTGTGACATCTACCTAGAAATCTAGAATTATCAATGCTAATCATAGAGATACAAAAAAAAATGAAAAAGGATAACTCATCTGTTTTAGCAAATAGATTATATTTCTGTTGCAACATATGGATCATCTATAGGGACAAATTAAAACATGAGGAAGACTTGTATTATAATTTTCAATGGATAAACCATCTGTTGCAACATATGACTCATCTGAAAAACTAAAACAATAGCAAGTCTTGATTTAATTTGTCCCAACAGATGACCCATCTGTTGCAGCATATAGGTCATTTATTGGTAAAAATAAAAATGGTACGTAGAGCTGTTTGATTTGTTAAAATAGACCTGACATATGTTGCAATAGATACTGCATCTGATACAATAGGTTAGTCAACTGTTGCAAGAGATGTAATATCTGTTTGATAATTTTCAGCAGATGTGTCATCTGTTGAAATAGATATGTATCTGTTTGTTAGTTGGAATAGAAGTTATATATTCACCTTCTTCAGCTCATGTTGCTCTCCTGCGGGCCTTGTACATTGCTCAACAGTGCAACACAAAGATAGCGGAGTTATAATTTCGCTTTTTGGATGTTTGGTAATGCCTTGAAAATTACTTTCCTTCTCATCTTAGCCTTAATCTCCAATGGAATAGATGGATATGAAATCCTCTTTGATGGAATGACACCCCTCTTAGATGTCAATTTCTTTACAGAAGCAGTTAATGCATTAATAACATTAATCACTGCATCATGTTTCTCCTTGCAGTCTTAACATTTGCATATAGAATATTCGCTGGGAGGGACAATATCTACATAACAAATATGATCATACTCATAATGGTTTGTTTTAAAAACTGTAAGAGGAGCATCATTAGCCCCAACAGTAGCACCACTATCACCACCAACAAATCCACTACCACTACCATCATCAACAACAACAAGCCCACCCTCCAAAATTATTTTTCTTCTGATGGTTGTTGCTCCAAACAATTCCATTTTTATTTTGTCAATAATCTTAGGGTCTGATAAAGTTTGCACAGATCGTAAAGTAAGAAAAATGGCATCTTCAACTCTCTATTGGTTGAAACAAGCGACGGATGCACAATCTAACATAAATCAGTACACATATTAGAATGATAATTAGATCATTCAAAAAAATCATTAATTGAAACAAAAACTTAATTAGAATTAGATTTACTGCATCCTTCGGGGGGTTGAAGAGATCAAGAAATTTTGTATTTTTATTAGTTTTGACCGATAACCATCTCAGGATTCTTGGACAAAAAACTTCTTCTTGGTAGTTCACTTATTTTCTCAAATAAAGAATTGCTTCGAACGCCCAAGCTTATAAAATAACGCCAACAAATTAAAAGCATTATTGAATAAAAAATGATTCATATCATAATAAAGGAAATATTTACCATGAAATCCCATGGAAATCCATATAAGTTGACTGTCTTTGGCGTTAACAAAGTCAACAAATATTTGACTGTCTTTGGCGTTAACAAAGTCAACAAATATTTGACAGTCATTTTGAAGATTTCATAATCCCAAGGATAGCTGTTGAATAACTCAAGATCCTTGAAGAGCTTTATTAAGCCAAGTGGTATGTTGTTGTTAACGTCTCTCGCCTAAAGAATATTATATACAAACCAAACCAAGCGCAAAGATTGTTAGTGCTTCTTTGAAAGTCTTTTACCTTTCAACGCTTCTATCAAATTTTTGTTTTTGAAGCTTGGATCAACAAGGGACACCAAGTTTTCACAATAACTCGACTTCCATTTGTCTTTTTTGGGTGTGCCGGGTGCTTTTTTTTTTTAGTTAGAATGGGTATAACTTGAGAAGGAGGATAATATTTTAGTCTAGTAACTATGGCAAACTCCTTCCAACCAAAATAAATAGGCATTCCACTGTAATTTATCCACACCTCATCCATCTTATCTTTGTTTTCATACATAAACCTGCGCTTGAGAAGATCATATACCATTTTTATTTAGAAACGAGCATTGTTGTCCTCCGGCAAATCAAGATATTGCCCAAAGCAGCTGTCCCTGAAATAAGCATCCAATTTTTATTCTCGAAGTATTTTTCTGAAGGCGTCGAAAGATTTTTCCATATCTGACTTAACCAAGAAATTATCTATTACATCTGTGGAACCATCGCACTGCATTCTCACAAGATAACTATCAATACTGAAGGTTTTGACCAACTCTTCAGTGGAAGGGATATTAGCACTTGAATCATTTTTTTTGAAACATTCCTCCTCTCCATGTTCTTTATCTTCTGCTCCTAATTGAGATAACGTTTGTAAAGCAAGCTAATAGAGTAGTGGATGTAGCCTAGCTGCATTAATTGTTCCTTTAGTTGGACTTGATTCGGTTTTTTTTCTTTTGGGAGCCATATTATCTAAAATTAATAGGAACATAAAATAGATTATAATTAATTCATGCATCGTTAAAAAGGGATAACAGTAAATCTAACATGCACATCAGTAAAATATTAGTTCCAACAGATCACACATCTATTGCAACATATGAGTGATCTGTTGCAATATATAACTAACCTGTTGTAACGGATGAGTAATCTGTTGAAACAAATGAATGGTATGTGCAACAGATCACACATCTGTTGCAATATATGAGTGATATATTACAACATATAACTAACCTGTTGCAATGGATGAGTAATTTGTTGCAACAATAAAAATAGATCACTCATCTATTGAAACAGATGATTGGTCTGTGCAACAGATCACACATCTGTTGCAACATATGAGTGATCTATTGGAACAGTTATCAACAGTCAATATTATTTACATTTCTTTCAACAAAAAGGTCATCTATCGCGATAGATGAATGATCAGTTCAAAAAATCAAGTCTTGAACATATTTTGTTCGAATAGTTGAAGGATTTTATCTAACAGAAGGTTCATCTGTTGCATCAGATGATTAATCTGTTGCATTAGATTTTTAATCTAATGGTTTCTCCGTTGCATCATATGTGAAATTCGTTCATTAGATGGTTAATTTGTTGCATCAGATGGTTAATCTGTTGCATCAAATGGTAAATCTGTTGTATCAGATTTTTAATCCAATGGTAAATTTGTTGCATCAGATTTTTAATTCGATGGTTAATCTATTGCATCAGATTTTTTATTCGATGGTAAATCTGTTGCATCATATGATAAAGCTTTTAAATCAGATGGTTAATTATTGCATCAGATGGTTAATCTGTTGCATCAGATGGTAAATCTGTTGCATCAAATTTTTAATGCGATGGTAAATCTGTTGCATCAGATTTTTAATCCGATGGTTAATTTGTTGCATCAGATTTTTTATTCGATGGTAAATTTATTCCATCATATGGTAAATTTGTTACATCTTATGGTTAATCTGTTACATTAGATGGTTAATCTATTGTAGAAAAAACAGTATCATGATTCAATAGAACAACAGCAATATCACCATTTTTACCAAGAACGAGAATAAATTAACCTAGCAATGCGCGCAATACCAAAAACACCAACATTGTTGTTTTGTTTGTACAAACACAACCAACAAAAATCAAACTTCAAAAAACACAACAAACAACAAAAAATCAAATTGCACTCCGAAAAGAGAAGAGAAGAAATACCAGAAATTAAAGTTTTATTCGAACCTCATTTCAAAGTAAAGCAACAACTATTGAAATTGTTCACCAATACTAGAAGAGAAGTTGGCTCAGGTTTCTCGTTTTCTTTAAAACTAAAAAAGCCATAATTTTTTACCTGTGAAGGAAGAAAAGGGACAATAAAGAACTCGAAGTTGTTGTGGCTGGAGAGTAAGGTTGTCACGTCGATTGACGATTGAAAGTCGAAAAGAAATTTGAAGCCCAACTATTTATCGTCGGAGGTTGAAGTCGTCGGGGATTGAAAGGAGAAATTTGCAGAACTGTTGATTGGGAGAAACTGTCGAGAGAGAGGACAGAGACGGTTGATTTGGAAAGGAGTGGGATGAGGGTTGATTTGTATTTTTGAAAAGATTAGAAAGTTTAAAAAATATTAATCAAGTCCACAATTAACCTAATCAAGTTTCCTAATTATGTTTGATCCTTTAAGTTGGTCAATGTCATCAATCCTTCATTGAAGACTTAAATGACACTTTTCCTTCAATTTTCTCCACTAACAAACATTAAAAAAAAAATCAATCAAATTTTTTTATTGTATTAAATTAAAAAAAAATTAATATATAATACATTTTTTATTTGAACTGTATTTTTATCATACTAGTTTAACGAGGCACGTGTAACATTTGATTATTTAAAATTAAATAATTTTATCTATTGCGAAGATTTTTAATAAAGTGTAAATGCTCAAATCAGTTTTCAAAAATCTTTCACACTTTAATATAAACATATACACATATATGTTTTACCACTTGAAACTGTTGATGGATCATTGCTTTTGCGTTTGTCATATATTACCTCTTTCCCTTGTTGTCACAGACTAAGAGAGACGTATCAATTTGAACCATATCTGTGTTACGATTATTTTTTTCATATTTAAAATCCTTTCTTATTTTTAAAGTCAAATATTTACAAAATCATTGATTACATTCTTATTACATACTTAAAACTTTTATAAATCAGGTACTTCTAAAAATTTTCTTATTCCAATAGTTCTATATTTATTTTTAGATTTTTCAAATCTTCTTGAAATCAAATTTAGTTGATTTAGAATTCTTAAACAAATGAAAAAAGTATTAGTTGTCATTGATTTTGATGACTTTTAATAGGGAAAAGTCTTATCATAAATATATCTAATTAATATTAGACTCTTAAATTAAAAAAAAAATATATTGAAATTCTGAGGACTTTTAATAAGGAAAGGTTTTATCTTAAATATATTTAATTATTTTTTAACTCTTAAATATAGAAAAAAAATAGTGAAAAGACGACTTTGTCTAAAGCAAGAACTTTTAATATAGGGCAAAAAATTCAAACAACATTTCTAAGACCCTTCGCACTTTTAATATATTATAGATATTGATTATAGATATAGATAGATTATAGATGTAGATATAAATTATAGATATAGATTATAGATATACAAATAAATAAATTTTACACGTTGAAAAACAACCAATCTTAATTATTCAGTTTTTAGATTCATCATTTAGATGTGCATTAAGATTCAGACGTCTGAATCTTAATAAAAACAAATGCAGCCTGAGCTTAGATATCTCACTGTATGTTCAAATTTTTGATCAACTCCCTCTCTAGTTTCGTCATTAACTTGAGACATACATTCCTCAACTTCACAATATAGCTGCAACATAATCGGGCTTAGTTAAGCCTTCTAAAGGTCCTTGTAAGGAAGAAAAGAACTCATACTAGAGCTGCAAATTTTCATAACAAGGCAACTCATAAATAAGATAAAACATTCAATTTTTACATGACAAATGCCAACTTGCATGTCTTGCCAGTTGGATAAATGCCAAAGCAATTAGTGGGGGAAAAGTTTTAAAAGAAAAGAAGAATATTCTTTTGTTATTTATCCAACGGTATAAAAAAAAAAAGTTTCCCATCTTGATTCCCTTTTAGCAACCATGATAACAAATCATAAAGAAATTACACATCGCGAAACGAAAAAAGATGTGAGAGAGAAGGGAAATCCATTCACATCCTTTTTTTTAGAAAAAAAAAAAAACACAAAGAACGTGGCTTTAGATCATAAAGGACTTGCCATTCAATATGGTTCTCTTATTAGCAGCTGATCTCGATCATCCGTATCTCCAAATTTCCTTTCAAAAACTGATGTAGAATCACCATCTTTCTCAAGGTTCTATGAGTATAAGAGGAAGATAGAAATATGGGGCCAATGACAATGCATTTTCCAGTATAGAGAGAATGCACAAAGGAAGGAAACACTAATCAAGCTCGAGCATTTAATCAGAGAAAAAAATATTTCTCCATCCCTTTTATATCTGTGGACCATCTTCAACCAGAAAACACCTAATTAAATTTCAGAACTTTCATGAGAAACTGTATGCATGCCACTTACACCATCTTTTTCCTGTGTAATGGTACACGAAGCAGCTTATCAACCACCAATCAACTAGATAAGGAGCTCAAGTTTTCAATTCAATTTGCAAATCTGGACAAGCTAAGGAGCTCAATAAACAAATTCAGCAATACAGTAGTGCCAAGGTTCCGGGTAAGAGTTCAAGGTAAAATCAACTGATGTTGATGGCGAACTAGCTAGATTATGCACTAGATAATTGAGATAACAAGTGTAAGTATAGACCTATTATGTAACAAGTATAATTTAGTTAACAATTAGAATAACATCGCTACATCAAAAATAAAAGGTTTGCAAAGATGCAACTGAAGCCCAAGATGAAGCAAGCAACATAAATGATCCACTGCATAACCTGATAAACTACCACTAGAATATGACTTTTGCTTCTTATCATCCAAGAGAGAGTCCAGAAAACAGTAATTCCAACTCTTCATCCTGTGAAGTGGTTCTCTGCATAAAATGTGAGATGATGAAAACATAAAAAACCCATTTCATATGCTTAACAATTAAAACAAAGCCAACAGAAATCTATGATACGCTTATAAACAATACAACGTCCACTAGCAAGTAGTCAAGCGACTGTAGAAATATATTGCTTCTCCCTCCTATAAAAAAACTTGCTCTTATACTAATCATGATGGTGAAACAAAGCATGAAAGACCAGCAAACATCAGAACAATTCTATCACAGTTTCTCCAACAATTACCCTATAAACAAATAGCCTGGCATTGTATTATCACCAAACAATTGGTTGATTAGACTGACTACCATAAGACAATGTGCCAAAACTTTCACGAGGGAGAGGGAAAAACAGCCACAAGAAGATATACAAGTTGTGTGTGGTATGAATTTCAACTGAACTATTCTTTTCTGATAGGAGATGAAAGGGTTATATTCTTTCCTGGCATGTTGAAGGAAGAGGAAAACAGTAATACGCCAATCTGTTTCAAAGGATCATGAGGACTTCTAAATTTACAGTATACGAGGCAAAAACCATAATTTTTCAGGATTTTTTTCTGGAAAAGTATTTTCTCAGGGAAAATTTACTTTCCCTCATGCATGAACTAATATTAATCTGTGGAGGCAACAAAACTCATACAACTCTTTTGAACACACAAAATCGAGCTTGTAACTTTGAAGGGGAGCCTTGGAGTAACCGGTAAAGTTGCTTCCATGTGACCAAGAGGTCACGGGTCCAAGCCTTGGAAATAGCCTCTGGCAGAAATGCAAGGTAAGGCTGTGTAAAATACACCCTTGTGGTGGAGCCCTTTCCCGAACCCTACGCATAGCGGAGCTTTAGTGCACCGGGCTGCCCTTTTTTAACTGATCTAGAGCAGAACTCATACAGGAAATATCTCTTGTTATTCCTTGAATATACCCAAAACTATACAAAATGTCAAATGCTAACAGTGTTACAACATTAGGTGACACCTATGCATGGAGCACTTTAAGGTAAATGACAAGTCACTCTCCCCACCTAGAGAAACTCAGCCCTCTAGGTATTTGTTGCTAATAAATCTATAGGATAGCAATAGAAGTCACTATTAAGTCATGTTGAAGATCATATATCAAATTCTTCAGACCGTTAGGATAAAGAAGAGTAGGCCGTAATCAGTGAATTTAACCCTGGATAATGTAGCATTGCCGAAATGAGAACCCAAGCAAGATATAAGGTGTGCTCAAATAAGATGTTTGCACAAGTCTCCTTTTCCCATAGCTACTAATTTGTACAACACTAAACTATAACAACTTTAAAACACGAGAAAGATATCACAATGACCATATATCCTAAAACACGAGATAGATGTCACAATGACCATATATCCTAAACATGCATATGCTCCCCGACCCCACCTCAACACAATCCACTTAACCCCTTTTTCTTTGTGAGTGTATGGGGTGGGGTGGGCAGGGCTGGGAAGGTTTGGATGTATGCACCATGTACCTGAATTGACAGAAGTTGCAGAATTTTGTTTAGGACGCGCATCCGATGAGTGGCATATGCACTGCTTGGTGGAAGTCTGCTCACTCTCTTCATTTCTTCATGAACTGCTCTCGTTTTCCCTTCAGATCCCATCTGCCTAAGTGCATCATTAGACGACTGGGTACTAGGGAGGCCGTCTTTTGGATGATTTAGGGCACTGGTGTGATTAACTTGATAGAAGTGATCCATTGAAATACCTATAGATAAAAAGATACATTAAAGCAGGGATAAATCAGAACCTCACAAGAGAAAAATAATTGAAAAAGGCATAGATTGGACCCTCTATAATACCTAAAATGCCAATACATGTACAGAACAGAGGCGGCAAACACACTAACTAACCATGCTTCTGAAATTTCGACACTACACGTCAATCAGCTATAACTTTAATTTAATACAACAACAACAACAAACCCAGTATATTCCCACCTAGTGGGGTCTGGGGAGGGTAGAGTGTACGCAGTCCATACCACTACCTCTAAGACAGGGAATTGACTGTAAACTACTATAAATTGATTAAGTGAAAGATGACAAGATATGCAAAAAGGGGAAAAGGAAAATCCCTACACAAAACACAATATGTTTCCGACTTATTTATTGTTTTTTTTAAAAAAAAAAACCTTCTGAAACT
The DNA here is from genome assembly GCF_002878395.1 of Capsicum annuum. Lineage (NCBI taxonomy): Eukaryota > Viridiplantae > Streptophyta > Magnoliopsida > Solanales > Solanaceae > Capsicum > Capsicum annuum. The sequence goes on along the minus strand of NC_061113.1, from coordinate 63,965,833 downwards.
TGGAAATCAATCAACCTCTTCTCTTCATTCGCATTGTTGCATTCTCTATCTTTTTGTACTGTGTATTTGTATATACATTAATAAAAAAGAAAAGCTTGAGAAAGTAGGCAGCACAATGCACAACAAAAAGGAAGTAATTAGATGCACAAAATGTTGGGCGAGAGGCACAGGCATGGACAAGAATACATACAAGGGAATTCAATTAGAATGCCACACCTACAATTTGAATTTGTGGCCTAAAGCAATTTTTGAACTCCCGTTGCCACTACACTAGAATCTTCGCTCATATCAAGGGACTCAACAGCTTATATATAACAAAAAAAGTTCACTTTTGCCCTAGTTGCACAATATGATTTTTAGGCGAAGGGGATTCCAGTGAACTCTCTGCCAACACCTAACTACGCCTCTGGAGAGAGGTACCAGTTCAATTGAATATATCCTTCAATAAAAACGCATAAACATGCATTAAAAGTCCAGTTTTCTACTCCATTTGCCACCAAACCTTTTGAAATCACCTAATTATTTCAATAAACTCAAACTCCAAACGAAATTTTAAAAAAAAAAGAGAAGAAATTGTCAATTTGTTAGTGCTACATGTCTGATAAGCACATCCATTTTTCAACTTTTCCCCTTCAATACAAAAGCAAATCATAAGTTCCATCCATTCAAAAATTCAAAACATTATCAAAGAGAGAACGCTAATCTAACATGTACATATACATGAAATCAAACCCTTAATTATTACTCTCTCTGTTTCAATTTATGTCGCTAAAAATTCAAAATTCAAACTTCTAAACTGTGAATTCAGACACTAAAGCCTTAAGTTTTAGAAACTAAAATTTCTATATTTAAAAAACTACATAAAAAGAACCCCTATAAATCATAATAATTAACAACTTTAACATATTCAAGAGGCATATAAAGAAATTCCAATCAAACAAAAACTTATTTAACTATCGATTGTAACGAAGAAAGTAAAAGAAGTTTCAAAATAATAAAACAATTGCAGCAATAAAAAACTCAGTGTCCTCTCCAATAGCCGACCGGAAGATAGAGAGTAGCAAACCTTACCCCTACCCCAATAGACCCTCGGCTCAGGAAGATACGTGAAATCAAAGTCTTAATTTGTACTCCCTGTATGTCTCACATTATGTGCCACAATTTTCAAAATTCAAACTTCTAAACTGTGCTTGTGAGTGAATTCAGACACTGAAGCTTTCTTAAGTTATTCCTTGGGATAAAATTTATATATTCCAAAATTTATAGTAATTAGCAACTTAAAGTATTTAAAGACAACCAAAAAATTTAATCCAAGGAAAAATTTAATTGACTCTGGATTGCACCGCACAAATTAGAACAAAGAAAGGCAGAAATTAAAACTCACTGTCGTCTCCAATTGCCGACCGGAAAAACGTTTGTGTTTAGAGATTCTCTAGAATTAAAAAAAAATGAAAGCGATCAAAGTTTAAGGAAAATGTCAAATTGACCCCTTAAGAATTGGTATAGTCTCATATATACCCTTTTACTCGGTCAAAAATATTTCTACTATATAGAAAGTAGAGTTGAGGACGATCAAGGACAAACTTGTAATTAGGATCATTAACAAGGGCAAAAGATCTTTAACTTACAAAAACAGAGAAACATGTTATTTGTATACCGCTATACATCTTAATGCATACATTATATTTTTACCTAGGCTATCATGTTATATGGTCTTCTCTATTAGTTAATTTTTACCTAGATTATTAGTTATCTGGTCTTCTCTATTAGTTAATTTTTCTATTTGTCTCTTGAAATATCAAGACATTGGTTTTTCCCAAATTGATCCCTACTATTCTAAGAATATAAATATTCTTAATTTTTCATTTGAATAAATTTCTATTTTGGACATAGATATTATTTCTCTTTATTTTGTGCGATGTCGATTTTAACTTTGATATTTTCAATTCTCCATCTTTATAATATCTTTTTATATTATATGTAATAATTTTATTATTTTATTCTAGGTATTTATAGATTTTTGTTTTAGTTTATTAACATTATAAGTAGAATAATTTTATGAACTTATTACAAAATCTAATGCTATCTTTTATTTTATTATTTAAATATTACATGTAGTAAGTAAAAAAAAATTAGGACAAGTCTGCTCTCTCTCATACGCTCTCTCTCTCTTCACAACCAACGGTCTTCTTCTTCGACTGATCGGCCGGTGCCGGCGTCGGTGACAGGAAAGGGTACCTTTGTTTTGTTTCTCTCCCTTAAGCTCTCTCCCTCTCCTCCCTCTCTCTCCATCTCTCTCGAATTATTTCTCTCTCCCTTTCCCTTCTTTGCAATTTTAGCCACTAATTTCACCGGCGGGACAAGGGTTTCCGCCGGATCGACTGCGGCAACGAGCACCAGAACACAGATCTGGTAATGCCCAGGATACGCTCTAGCGACAGCTAGAGCCAGCGAAGCTCCGACGAAATTTTTCCGGCAACTGTATTTTCAGCAACCAACTTCAAAGCCAGAATTAACGGTACCATCAGCACACGAGATTACCCCAGTGACATCTAACCTTTATTATTTACATACTTTTACTAGTTATTATTTACCGCCTTATTTACCGTTCTCGTTTGCACTGCTGTTTTTTGTGATTAGAGTTGTGTCCTTTTGCTAGGCCAGATAGTTTTATCTGTGTGCGATCCCTGCTTCCCTACTGCTTTTTTAGTTTCATGCCTGCCTTTTATTGATTTTTGTTTTATGGTCTATCGGTTTAGGGATTGGCTTTTGGTTCTTAAGTGGTGGAGGTAGGGGTTGATGGTGGTATAGGGTCATGTTTGAGGGGGTTGGGGTTGGGGTCGGTTTTGGGTGGGGGTGAGGAGGGAAGGGCAGGGGGGGGTGGAGGATTTAGGTCGAGTGTTAGGGCTGGTATGGTGAGGGATGGTAGAAGTAGGCAAGAGGCGAGAGTAGATACATTGTGGGTAGGGTCGTGGAATATAGGAACCCTTCAGGGTAAGTTCATAGAGCTGGTTAAGGTTCTTAAGAGGAGGAAGATCAACATTGCATGTGTGCAGGAGACTAAGTGGGTAGGGACTAAGGCTAGGGATGTGGATAGGTATAAGCTGTGGTACTCTGGGTGCAATATGCGTCGGAATGGAGTGGGGATCTTAGTGGATGAGGAGCTTAGAGAGCAGGTGGTGGAGGTTAAGAAGGTTAGTGATAGGCTGATGATGATTACTCTGGTCGTTGGGGGGTTTCGCTGCATGTGTGTTGTGTTTATGCTCCGCAGGTGGGCTTGGCTGAGGAGGAGAAAATGAGATTTTAGGTTGTTTTGGATGAGGTGGTGAGAGGCGTGCCTAGTTCAAAGAAGACTGTCATAGTAGGGGACTTCAATAGGCACTTTGGGGTTTTGCCTAGAGTTTATGACAATGTACATGGAGGTTTTGGATTCGACGATAGGGATGACGAGGGAGCTGTTTTGTTGGATTTTGCTAGGGCCTTTGGGTTGGTGGTGGTGAATTCGAGCTTCCCGAAGAAAAAGGATCACCTAACTACCTTTCGAAGCGCGATAGCTAAGACTCAGATCGACTTTCTGTTGCTTAGGAAGGAGGATGGGGCTCTTTATAGGGACTGTAAAGTCATTTCGAGTGAGCATCTTTCGACCCAGCACAGACTTCTAGTGATGGACTTGATTATCAAGAAGGGAAAGAAGAAAAGGGCCGAAGAGGATCGGCCTAAAATTAGGTGGGGTGGCTTGACACCAGGTAGTGCATTAGAGATTGAGGAGAATGTAGCAGGTTTGGGGGTATGGAGGTGCAGGGGGGACGTGGAGACTATATGGGATAGGGTTGCTAGTTGCATCACGAAAGCTGCTAGAGAATTTTTAGGTGTTTCGAGGGGTCAGGCAGGCCGACATAAGGGGGACTGGTGGTGGAATGAAGAAGTTAAGAAGAAGGTGGAGACTAAGAAGAGGGCTTGTTAAGTTGATTGAGAGTAATGATGCAGAGGAGAAGCGGGTGAATAGGGAAGCCTATAAAGTTGCTAGAAAGAAAGCTAAGCTTGCAGTCACGGCAGCTAAGACTGTAACATTTGAGAGCTTGTATGCGGGGTTAGATGCGAAAGGCGGGGAAAAAAAGTTATATCGGCTTGCGAAGGCTAGGAGAGGAAGGGTCGGGACTTAGACCAAGTGAAGTGCATTAAAGGAGAGGATGGTATTGTTTTGGTGGAAGATGTCCACATTAAGAGGAGATGGCTGCAGGAGTATTTCCATAGGCTTTTGAACGAGGAGGAGGATAGAGGCATCGAGTTAGAAGAGCTGGAACGCTCAGAGGTGAGACATGATTTCAGTTATTGTAGGCATTTTAGGGTGGAGAAAGTCAGATAAGCTATTTGTAGAATGTGAAAGGGAAAGGCGACGGGGCCCAATGAGATTCCAGTGGATTTTTGGAAGTTTATAGGTAAGGTTGGTTTAAGGTGGTTGACTGATTTGTTTAACGGTATTTTCAAGACGGCAATGATGTCGGCGGCTTGGAGGTAGAGTACGATGATTCCATTATATAAAAATAAGGGAAACATCCAGAGTTGCACTAACTATAGAGGTATCAAGCTGTTGAGTCATACTATGAAGATTTGGGAGAGGTTAGTTGAGCTGAGATTGAGGAGGATCGTGCCCATTTCGGAGAACCAGTTTGGTTTTATGCCTGGTTGCTCGACGACAGAGGAAATCCACCTGGTGAGGAGATTGGTGGAGCAGTATAGGGAAAGGAAGAAGGATTTGCATATGGTGTTTATCGACTTGGAGAAGGCTTATGACAAAGTTTCGAGGGAGGTTCTATGGAGATGTTTAGAGGCCAAAGGGGTCCCGGTGGCGTACATCAGAGTTATTAAGGACATGTACGACGGAGGAAAGACTCGGGTGAGAACGGCAAAAGGAGACTCAGAGCATTTTTCGATCGAGGCAGGGTTGCACCAGGGCTCGACTCTTAGTCCATTTCTGTTTGCATTGGTGATAGACGTGTTGACACGGAGTATTCAAGGGGAGGTACCGTGGTGTATGTTGTTCGCTGATGATGTAGTGTTGATTGTTGAGACGCGGGCGGGTGTGAATGAAAAATTGGAGGTTTGGAGGCAAACCCTTGAATATAAGGGGTTTAGGTTGAGTAGGTCCAAGACGGAATATATGGAATGTAAGTTTCGTGAGGTAAGGCAGGAGGATGATGTCGTGGTAAGGTTGGATTCCCAGGAGATCCGAAAGAGGGATAGTTTTATGTATCTTGGGTCTATAATTCAGAGGAATGGCTAGATTGATGAGGATGTCTCTAACCGTATTGGAGCTGGTTGGATGAAATAGAGGCTCACCTCAGGAGTGTTGTGTGACAAGAAGGTGCCACTAAAGCTTAAAGGTAAATTCTACAGAGTGACAGTCCGTCTTGCTATGCTATATGGAGCAGAGTGTTGGCCAGTCAAGAACTTCCCCATTCAAAAAATGAAGGTAGCGAAAATAAAAATGTTGCGTTGGATGTATGGACTTATCAGAGTGGATAGAGTCAGGAATGTGACCGTTCGGGAGAAGGTCGGAGTGGCTTTGTTGGAGGATAAGATGCGCGAAGGAAAGTTGAGATGGTTTAGGCATGTGATGAGGAGGGGCACGAATGCCCTAGTTCGTAGGTGCGAGAGGTTAGCGTTAGATGGCTTCAGAAGAAAGAGAGGTAGGCCGAAGAAGTACTGGAGGGAAGTGATTAGACATGATATAGAGCAGCTTCTGCTTATTGAGGACATGACCCTAGATAGGAAGGTGTGGAGGTCACGGATAAGGGTAGAAGACTAGGTTGTGTGCGTGGTTTTAGTAAGTAGTTAGAAGAGCTCAGATTGAGTCGGGCTAGTAAACCTAGGATTGGGTCCAAAGATAGAAGCCCGGTCAGGCGGGCGTGGGTCTCTTTCTCCTATTGCGCTTATTTATTTTATTTCTTATTGCTCCGACTTCTATTTTTATGTGTCTTATTCTTTGTCATGTTATGCCATCCATCTTGCTTCTTATTAAATTATGCTTTGATCTACTTTTCTTTATCTTGAGCCGAGGGTCTATCGAAAACAGCCTCTCTACTTCTCTGGAGGTAGCGGTATGAACTGCGTACACTCTACCCTCCCAAACCCCACTTGGTGGGAATACACTGGGTTAGTTGTTGTTGTTGTATTACATGTAGTAAGTATATATGTATATTTAAGTTTTACTTATCTATTATTCTTAATTGTCTATATAGATAAACTAGTTTTGTTAGTAATTGTTATTTCTAAATTATAATTTAATGACAATATAAATGGATGATCTTTTAGGAATTTATTATAACTATACCTCTATTTTTTATCAATTATTTTTATTACTTATATTAAAATATATCTATAAAACTATCGCTCTCTATTATTTTTAATTGTATAAATAGATATTAAAATTTTATTATAATTAATAATTTTAAAAAATAAATTTCATTCATGTCATTATTAAACGTTAATAATATATGCACTTAAGTTACTATTTTTCACTTTTCTTTTTGGTCTAATCAATAATGCTTATTGTTTCTGTAGAGGTTTGTTATATAATTTTTTAAAAAAAAATCATGAGTTGAATGACGAACACGAGTAAAAATGTTATTCAATGATTTTGTAATTTAACAACATAATCCAATTTCAATCAGTTAGTATTACAAGCAAAGATTATATTAAATTTTTGAAAAGTCATTCAAGTTATACTAAATTGTAACGAACACATGAAAACAACACATTGGAACAATAAAAACATCGTGTGTATGTGTAAGAATATGAACTCAATTTTTGTCTTCAAATGGTCATCAATTGTCACCCTTATCATAGAAGCTTTTTTCAAAAGGTAATATTCAATACCATGCACTTTTCTTTCTTCCTTTAAATTAATCTGAAATTTAATGTAATTACTTTTTGCAGTTGCTTCACTTTAATTCGGAACATAACTAATGTGAGTATGAACTATCGATTAATTTAGAAATTAAAGAAATTAATTAATTTCTAATTTTATTTTTTTCTTAATATAATAAAAATTGAATGAAATTAGTGTGATAAAAGCAAAGTATATGTTAAATTGAAATAAAAATAATAAATAAAAATAATTTATTAAATTATTATTTTTAATATTTAATAGAGCATAAAAATATCAAGACAAATAAATGAATCAGATGCAATGCTTGAAATTTAAAGTAAACTAAGTAGGCGTTCGGCCATAAATATTATTCACAGTATTTCATAATACTTTTTTACTTTATTTCAAAATATTTATTTGGCCATAAATATTTCAAAATACTTTTTCACTGTTTTTGAATTTTGAAAAACACCTCAAAAGGTGTTCACTATTTTTAAATTCACTTTTTGTACTTTTAATTTATTTTTAAAAAAATAATTTTTTTATTTTCATAAAACTCTACAAATTTTCAATTTTTATAGCTTTAAACTTCAAAAATACTCATTTTCAAAATACAATGATCAAATGGATCCTACGAGTATTTCCTAAATTTAAAAATCGTAGATCTACATCTAAATAGAGAATTAAGTATGTATTTGATTTCATTTTAAACATTAAAAAATAATTTAAATAGTTGAATTAAAGGCGAGACTCTTGATTAAACATTTTAAAAATAATGACTCTTGTCTTAGAGGCAAGACTTAGCCTAAGAACTTTTAAATTACAAGAAGTTATGTCCCATGGCCCAGAGTTGACATCACAATATTGTGTCTAGATTTGTGAGATATTCTATAACTCTTGCCTTAGAAGCAAGACTTAACCCAAAAACTTTCAAACAACAAGTTACGCCCAAGGGTAAGAGTTGATACTGCCACATTGTATCTTGATTTATGAGATGTTCTATAACTTTTGCCGCAAAATGACTTTTTGGACCCCTATACTATGTCGGTTTTGTAAGTTAGTCACTTTTACTTACATGTTTGTCATCTGGACCCCTGAACCCACTAAAAAACAACATTTTAAACCCCTTTTTTGGTGAGTGTAACACACTCTCCCCCACGTCAGCTGCCACGTCATTTAAAAAATAATAATAATAATAATAATATTACATTAAATTCTAAGTCATTTCTAAAATACTACATAACAAATTAAATATTAATTAATTTAATTAAATAAGAAAAATTTATAAATTGTAGAAAAATTTGAATAATCATGTTTTTATTTTTGCTCAAAAATTAAACATCAAATTCATTCCAAATAATTAAAATTTTTCTCCAACTAATTTATATTTTTAACTATAAATTCATATATACAAACATAATAAATTTTTTATTTTTAAATTTGAATATTTTTAACAAATTCACAAAAAGTTTAATTTTTTTCAAGCGAAATTGACTAATTTTTTTCAATATTCACTATCATTCACTTTCAATTTAAATTTTAATTTTAGTCCCCCAAAAAATAAAAAGATTTGAAATTTAAATTTTAATTAAAAAATGAAAAAAATTGAATTGAGAGGAAAAATTAAAATAAAAAATAAAAAGTGAACATGGAGGAAGGGGGCTGGAAGAGTGTTGGGGTGGGGTATGGGGGTTGGGGTGGGGTGGGGATAGGGCTGCGAGGGGTGTGGGGGCTGAGTGGGGTGGGAAGGGGCTGGACAGGGTTGGTGAGGTGTGGGGGGGTGGGGATGGGGCTAGGGTGGGATAGTGCTGGGTACGGTGTGGGGGGGGGGGGGGGGGAAAGGGGGGGGGGGGGGGGGGGGGAGGGAAAAATATTTTTATTTTTTTAAAAAAATTTAAATTATTTTAAATTTTTTAAAAATATTTTAAAATTATTTTTAAATTTTAAAAAATATTTTAAAATTAAAAAAAATGGATGGAAAAAAGGACCCTTTTTATTTAAAAAAATAAATAAAAATAATTTAAAATTATTTTTAAAATTTTAAACTTAAAAAGATGGAGGAAAAAAAGGACCCTTTTTATTTTTTTTTTAAATTTTAATATTATTTTTATTTTTTAAAATTATTTTAACATAAAATTGGCCGAAAATTGACCCCCACTTGCACCCCAGGCGAGTGGCTACACTCTCTTTGTCCTAGTCACCATTTCAACGCCACATAGGCAAGGTCAACGGTCAAAGGGTGCAAAATGTTGCCTTTTGATGGGTTCAAGAGGACAGATGACAAACATGAAAGTAGAAGTATCCAACTTACAAAACCGACATAGTACAGGGGTTCAGAAGGTCATTTTTAGAGGTGAGACTTAGCCCAAAACCTTTCAAATAACAAGTGACGCCCCATGGACAAGAGTTGACACTTTCACATTGTTTCTTGATTAATGAGATGTTCAATAACTCTTTCCTTAAAGGAAAGACATAACCAAGGACTTTCAAACAACAAGTTATGCCCCATAGGTAAGAGTTGATACTATCACATTGTATATAGATTTATGAGATGTTTTATAAGACTTAGTCGAGGGACTTTAAAAAAATAATTTATGAGATGTTTTAAAATTCTTGCCTTAAAGTCAAGACTTAGCCTAGAAATTTTCAAACAACAAGTGACGTTCCACGAGCAAGAGTTAACAATATCACATTGTGTCTTAATTTATGAGTTATTTCATAATTCTTATCTTAAAGGCAAAACTTATCCCAGAGGACTTCAAACAATAGCTCACGCCCTTAAGTTTGCTTTGATGTCAAAGAACGAAGATACTCTTTGCGGATTGTCCTTTTCTCTATTCATTAGCAAAAAAACAATAGAAGTTGAGAAAAAAAAAGATTGAGAAAAAATAGAAGAACAAAAAAAGTAAAAGAAAAAAATAAAAATAAAGTTTGAAAAACATGAAAAAAAATAGAAAACAAAAAAATAAAAGAAAAATAAAAGTTGAGACAAATGAATTAAAAGAAAATAAAAAATAAAAAATAAAAGAAAATAAAGTTTGAGAAAAATGAATTAAAATTAAAAACAGAGAAAAAATAAAAAATAAAAAATAAAAATCAAGAAAAAATAAAAAAGAGAAGAAGAAGAAGAAGAAGAAGAAATAGAAGCTCAGTAAATGGAAAAGTATAAAAATATTTGAGGTGTAAAGGGACAAAAAAATATTTATTCAATACATAAAAAAAAGGTTAGTCTTTAAAGGCTTTTCTTATGGAGGACACAAAAACAAAGCCACCTGTGAGAGCCATCCAATGTAATTTCCTCATCAAATTCATTTGTTATGACCCATAAAAAAAAAACAAAATCTAATTCATTTGTTATGACCAAAAAAAAAAATAGGGTAACTTACATAAATTTCATATCTTTAATGGATTGTAACACTTTTACCATAACTTTAATAAATTACTAGATATCTCGAATTTTAGTTTTTGTGATATATATCTTTAGCTTTGATACATATGCACTGTGATACATTTATAACTGAGTGGTTAGTTAAATAAAGAAGTAACTGATTTTCAATTATTACGGGGAGTAAATTATGCGGAGTAAATTAAGCGCAAATCATGGCATAAATACATCTGATCCCAGATATATCATAATGATACATCTGGTAAAAATTACTCAATACCAATTCAAATTTAATCTCACACAAAAATAAATAATTTACATATGTCAAACATATGTTAAGTGTATCAAACATTTATAAATGAATAAAAAAATGAATCATAATCAAAAAGTATCTGTCATATGTATTACCAGTATTGTGACAACAAGCGTATCACTTATATCTATCACCTACATACTGACAGTAAATGTATCATTCATATGTATCACCGTCTATAGTATGAAAATGAATTAAGAAATTAACAAAATTATACATGTATCAAGTGCATTAACCAAAAATATATGTATGATCGCCAAATTAATAGAGATTTTTTAGCTTATAAAGTATGAAGATTCTTCAAAAGAATATGAATGCTTGTCAACATGTAATAATACAATAAAACTTTCAAAATTTTAATGAAATAAAAATTAATAGAGACGCAAAAAAATTGAACCAAATTGTAAATTGCAAATAGAGCTGTCAAAATGGATTGGCCCAACCCAACCCAGACCAAGCCTCACGGGTCCAAACATTTGATGGGCTAGCCCTTCACTTTAAAGGGCCTTAAAATGTACGACCCAACCCAACCCTAATAGGGTTAGGGATTGGGGCGGGCTAGCCCTTTATTTTTATAGCTTTTTTTTTCTTAGATTTTTTTTTGCAATCTATATTTGAACTAATACGTATGACAATCCATTCGCACTTCTAACATATTATTATATAAAGTACATAATTGTAAGATGATTTATAATATTTTCAACACCAATACATTGTCAAGCACATTTGAATACATTGATTAAATTATCTTAATTAACATCAACATTCATCTAAATTCATATGTAAATTTAATAAGTTAAACAATATCAAAAAGTTATATATAAAAAATTAATAATATTTAAAATTCACTTAAAAATATTATCGCTTTAAATTTGGATAATGTTGTGCAATTGATTTCGAGTAGCTGAACAAGTGTTTGAACATTTCATGATGAATGCAATTTTTATATTTATGATTAGAAATTTTGGTATTAGCCATTTAATGCCAAATGAGTAAAAGATTGTGTAAGATACTAGGTAAAATTTATTGAGTAATCACTATTTATATTTTAAATTTTTATGGTTACAATTCTCTTTTAATTTTAATTTTAAATTGAATAACAATTACAAATGAAACATCTATACTTGATAATTAAGATTTAACACTTAATAAGTTCAATATTATGTAGGATATTAAACTTATTTAATAACTACTATTCTTAATTATTATTTTTTCTTTCACAATATTCATATATTTTTAATTTAAATTAAATAGTATTTTGGCCCACGGGCCGACCCAGCCTAACCTCAGTTAGGAGTGTGCATTGATCAGTTCGGTTCGGTTTTTAAATATGTTAAACCAATAAGATATTTTTTATCGATTTTTGATTTATCAGTTTTTAGTCCTTAACGGTTCGGTTTAACCGATAAGAAAATACTCATAAAATAAAAATAGTAGTAACTAACATGAAAAAAATTGAATCTTAGTTGCAACCGAAAATTCTACATGATGTGTTTTAATTTACAAGAATCTTCAGGTTTGGACTAAATGTTGTTAGGAGAAATTAAGAGTTTGTATAATTGAAATAACAGATTTATTAGTTTGTAGAAATTAAAGAGAAATTAAGAGAATATATATATATATATATATATATATATATATATATATATATATATATACACATACATACATACATATTCTTATTGAGTTATCGATTTACCGAATAACCCAATAAGAAAAAATCAAACTGAACCAATAATCCAATATTGTTTTATAAAACCATTAAAAACCGTTAACCCAATAACCCAATAAAAATAAATCAATCACATTTTTATCAGTTTTGCACATCCCTAGCCTCAGTCAAGCCTCAAGGACCAACGGGCTGACTTAGGCTGGGCTTATAAGCCTCAGTTTTAAATGGGCTCAAAAATCGTAACCCAACCCAACACTAATAGCGGGTTGGGTTGGGTCGTCCTCAAGGGACAAACCCATTTTGACGGCTCTAATTGCAAATGATAAGATTTGATGAAATTTTTTTAATTCGGTTTATTTTAGATATTTAAGAGATTCTCTCTCATGATGTACTCTCCTAAAATAAATGCAAATATGTTACTTCCTTATTTAATAGCATGTATTAAGAGGAAAAGAAAAAATTTGGAATTTTGTGAAATAGTTTAAGAGTAAGAGATTTTATATATTTATACCTCTTAAATTTGTATTTTTTATATAATTTTACCGAAAAAGTACTCTAATTTATGACCCCTCCAAAGGTAATTTAACTCATGACCAATAAAAGTACTCTAATTTATAACCCCCCAAAAAGTAATCTAACTTATGACTAAAAAAAGTAATCTAATTCATTTATCATTAACCAAAAAAAAAAATAGTTCATGACCCAAAAAACCTAATCTAGTTCACTTGTTATGACCCCCCCCCCCCCCCCCCCTCACCACCCAAAAAAAAAGGAAAAAGGACATAAACGACACTTCAAATTAAACTATTTTCATGAAAATGACCATAGAATTTTAATTCCACTTTCTAGTAATTTCAATTTACTGGCTTATTCTATACCATTTCTACACACCTTCTATACAAATCTTATACATATAAATATTCTAAGCAAAAATTATACAGTTTTGATACACAATTTATACAATAACTATACATTTTTTTGTACACGTTTTATACAACAATTATATAATTTTCATACACTTTCTATATATTTTTTATATATATTTTATACATATACATATTTGATAGAACTATACAATTTCTATACATATATCTTATATAGAGATATATTTTATTTAACAATTATATCATTTTTATATAATTTAATTACTATTTCTAAACAATAAAAAAACAAAATATTTGATCAGTTAAAAATTTATAACAAAAAAGAAATTGAAATATTTTTAAAAGGGCCGAATTACCCAAGTTGAATACTATATCAGTATTGTATACAGACTGTATCAGTATTGTATATAGATAACATATGCCAAAATGACCCAAATTAGGAAATGACTATAAAGCGAAAATAGTATATCCGACTGGCTACTTCTTGGAAAGTTTTCAAACTTGCGCTATCTATATATATAATAAAACAAAGAAGTTGGGCTAAAATTAAGCCAAGTGGCATATTGAGAACTAGCCATTTGGTATTTTGGCAACAAGAATCTATTTTGTTGGCAACACAATTTATTTTGGTGATTATCTATATACATAATAAAACAAAGAAGTTAGGCTAAAATTAAGCCAAGTGGCATATTGAACTAGTTATTTGATATTTTGGCAACAAGAATCTATTTTGTTTGCAACAAAATTTATTTTGGTGATTATTTTGGTGAATAACCAATTAGTAATCAAGCAACTTATATGAAAAAAATTATTATGACCAAAAAGTCATTTCCAAATAAAAAAAAATCAATAGAAATGTCATTCCTTAAAATATGTGAACAATTAATTTAAACAACATAAATAATAATATTATAAAAAGTAAATATTTATGATTTTACTACAATTGAGTAAATCAAGAAAATATTACAAAAAATCAATTAGTAAATGGTAATCATGTAACTTATATGAATAAGATTATAATAATCAAAAATTCATTTTAAAATAAAAAAAAATATTGTGAAAAAGATGTTATTCCTAAAAAAATACACAATTAATTTAAAAATATTATTTATTTAAAAAACATTTATGAGTTCACTACATCCTTTATCTTGAGCCGGGGGTCTATCGGAAACAGCCTATCTACTTCTTCGGAGGTAGCGGTATGGACTACGTACATCTTACCCTCCCCAGACCCCACGCTGTGGAAATACATTGGGTTTTTTGTTGTTGTTGTGTATGAGTTCACTACAATTTAATAAATCAAGAAAGTATTTCAAACAAATCAATTAGAGAATAACTAATTAATAATCAAGTAACTTATATAAAAAAAGATTGAAAAATGAGTGCTTCCAAAATTTAAAATATTATAAAAATATATCATCACTCAAAATGTGTATATAATTAATTTAAATAACAATATTATATATATATAAAAAAAGAGCATTTAAGATTTGATTACAATTGACTAAATCAAGAAAGTATCAAAATATATCAATTAACAAAATAACCAATCAGTAATCAAACAACTTATATGGAATAAAAATATAATAATCAGAGAGTTATTCCAAAATTAAAAAATATTATGAAAAAAATGTAATCACTCCAATGGTAACTTTAGACTACAAAATGAAAGAAATTTATTTCAAGTAATTTTATTTAAAAGATATGCATTCATATTTATTGGATGAATTTTCATTCGATATATTTATGTAATCTATATTTAAAACAATATGCATTCATATTTAATGAAAGGATTTTCATAATTAAGAATAGCTATCAATGAGTAATTACACTATCATTCTATATTAGGAAATGAATAAGTGATAGTCTTGAATTTAGAAGGGGGTAGATTGAAAATAAATAAATATTAAAAAAAATTGAAATGAATATTACTACGCAAAAAAGATAGCATAATGTTTATCGAAAATAACTACTAAAATTACATAGTCCTAATTAATATTTGAAGTCAAATAAAACTTTGCCTTACAAAGTTATTCTTTAATCGACCAAGTATATAACCTTATATATGCCTATAAGAATAATTTCGGATTTTAAAATAATCAAACTTTGAAAAGATACTTCGTTTTGATGAATAAAAATTAATTTAAAATATTAAATTATCTTGTATAAAACTTTAAACGTGCAGGTCAATAAAATGAATTAGAAATAAAAATTTATAATAATAAAAACATTAATAAAAATTTATAATAATTTTTATATGATGAAATGTAGGTGTGAGTTACTAATAAATTAGAATATATGCAATTGAAGTATTACCATAAAATGAATATTTATATGACAAAAAGTATTTATTATTTTATTAAATGTAAGTCAATTAAGGAAACATGAAAAAATTTGATTGAGAAATATAAATAGAAAATGAATAACCAATTAACAATTATATACATATATATGGAAAAAAATATTGTACCAACTGCAATTAATTTAAAAGTTCTAATGTCAAAACAATAAAATCAATTAGTAAATAGTAATTATGTAACTTATATGAATAAGATTATAATAATCAAAAAGTCATTTCAAAATAAAAAATATATTATGAAAATGATGTTATCCCTCAAAAAATATACACAATTAATTTAAATAATATATTATTTAAAAAATATTTGTGATTTCACTAAAATTTAGTAAATCAAGAAAATATTACAAAAACAAAATCAATTAGAGAATAACTAATTAATAATCAAGTAACTTATATCAAAAAGATTATTATGACAAATGTGTCCTTCCAAAATTAAAAAATTGATGAAAAAGATGTCATCACTCAAAATGTGTATATAATTTATTTAAGTAACAATCCTACATAAAAAAAGAACACGTGTGATTTGATTACAATTGACTAAATCAAGAAATATTAACTAAGAGAATAACCAATTAGGAATCAAACAACTTATATATGAAAAAAAATATATAATAATCAAAGAGTTATTCCAAAACTAAAAATATTATGAAAAAGATGTGATCACTCAAATGGTAACTTTGGACTACAAAATGAAAGAAATTTATTTCAATATATTTCAAGAAATTTTATTTAAACAATATGCATTCATATTTATTGGAAGAATTTTCATTCGATATATTTTAGGTAATCTATATTTAAAACAATATGCATTCATATTTAATGAAAGGATTTTCATAATTAAGAATAACTATCAATGAGTACTTACACTATCATTCTATATTATGAAATGAATAAATGGTAGTCTTGAATTTAAAAGGGGGGTATATTGAAAATAAATAAATATTAATTTTTTTTAAATGAATATTACAACACAGAGAAGATTGCATAATGTTTATAAAAAATAACTATTAAAATTACATAGTCCTAATTAATATTTGAAGTCAAATAAAATTTTGCCTTACAAAATTATTCTTTAATTGACCAATTATATAACCTTATATATGTCTGTAAGAATAATTTTGAATTTTAAAATAATCAAATTTGAAAAAGATACTTCGTTTTGATGAAAAAAATTAATTTAAAAATATTAAATTATCTTATATAAAAATTTAAACGTGCAGGTCAATAAAATGAATTAGGAATAAATATTTCTTGATAATAAAAATGTTAATAAAAATTTATAATAATTTTTATATGATGAAATGTAGGTGTGAGTTACTAATAAATTAGAATATATGCGATTGAAGTATTACCATAAAATGAATATTTATATGACAAAAAGTATTTATGATTTCATTCAATGTATGTCAATTAAGGAAGCATGACAAAATTGATTGAGAAATATAAATAGAAAATGAATAATCAATTAACAATTATATAGATATATATGGAAAAAAATATTCTACCAACTGCAATTAATCTAGAAGTTCTAATATCATAACAATTTACCACTATATCAGAAGACTACATTTAGTAAAAGCTAATTAATTTCTGCCATAACATGTTGGAGAAGATGAATTGTGCAAGTGATTTCTGCCACAACTTATCCTGTCATGATAATCAGTAGAATCTCAATTTACTGTAAGTATTGCTTTAGAATAGATTTTTCTTGATTTATAAAGTCAACTAAATATACAGGTTATGTTGCATGTTCATTTTATTTTTTACGTGTTTGGTGAAAATTTTATGAGCCGGTATATCATGTACTTTATGTTTTATAAAAAAAGGTTTATTTAATTTGTACTCTTTGAGAATTTAAGTTAGTGATCTTTTAATATGTCATATATTTTTAAAGACTTATAAAAATTTATCTTGGTCAAAATGTGAAATGAGAATTTTAGCAATAACATAAAAATTTTCAAGGTATACATTAAATATGAAGAAACTAATATTGTTATTAGTTAGTTGATTTTCTTGCATTCCAAATATTGTTGCTTTAGATTTTAGTGAGATAATAATATGATTTCAAAAATTAATAACCACGATGCTAAATTATTAATCCATTATATTTCTATATATTATGATTAACACTTGATTTGTCTATAATATATTTATACATGTTATGATTAACAATTAATTTATAAATTAAATTGTGTGATTTTAATAGTATATTAAAAGTTTTGTGATATTGTATTAGGAATGATAGTTAAGTGACATTAGTAAGAAAATGATAGTTGTATAACTATCTATGAAATTTATCCGACACAAGAATTACTATCTCAAAAGCTATATATCGAAGATCAAATTTGGGTGAATATCTCGTGGCCGATGCTCAATGGACAATGCTATAATTCAATAAATCAAATACTTCTGAATATTGATTTTTCAAATTTATTATATTTAAATTTTTACTGCAAATATTATTGTACTTTTACGTAGCATATTGTACTAATGTGAAAGTAAAAGTCATTTATCATTTGTTATTTATAAACATTATGCTACAAACTTTCTTATTTTTTTTTGTTTTAGTTGATATAGACAGGTAATGAGTTCAATCATATTTTAATTTATATTGTAACTCCAATTTTAGAATATTGTAGATCTTTTGGTGCAATAATTATTTTGATATACTTTGTACAATATAAAGATAAAGACGAATAAGATTAATATCTTATTGTACTGATGAACATGAGGGATAAAGTATTAGTTGAATGTTCTAAGATGGGAGGAAATTCAGTTTCGATAGTGATTAATATTTATATTCATTCAAATTGAGTAAATTGAGAAACTATGATAGGGTTGAAGAGTGAATATTCAAACGTATAAAGGATTAAACCATTTATTCAAAAAAATAATATACAATAAGATTCATTAATATTTGTTGGTCCATTATCATAAGAGAATAAGTGAACATTGTGAAATCGTGCAAACAGGTTAGGTCTTTAGATAATGCTATAAGTTAATTGTTGAAAATATGGTAATAAAAAAATATGAGAGAGGGAAAATTGACTGTTATTGAGACTTTGCTCAAAATATTTGCCTTGACGAAAAAATATTTTAAATTTATAAAAAATATACTATGACTAAGATCGTGCAAAGAAATACAAAATTTATCTTGAAAGAAAAATCTATTAAGACAAGAAAAAAGAAGGAAAACTCCTTTCTTCCTTTTGATAAAAGGGTGCAAATTAAAATATCTAATACAAAAGAATTTAAACTTCAGGTTAAAATTTTATAGAGAAGCCTCATGTGCATAACTCTAAAACATATTTTTCATTAGTTCTTTGTAATTATAATTATGTTACTTAACTAATAATAATTATGTTAAATATACATTTTCTTTTGTAATTATATGATTTTTTTTACAAAATAAATCAATATAGATCACAATATTATCTAATATTCTCGAATAATTATATTACAATATAATATTATTTACACGCGGATACTAACTTTCGAAAAGAAATTTTTAAGTTTTATGTAATTAATGATATTATGTTTAATATTTTAATAGTTATTCGGATTGCATAAATTATTAATTTCAAATTGTGAACAATGTTGAATAAATTTTTTATTACATAAAAACAATAAGATAATATTTCTATAATTAATTCATTTAATATTGACCACGCATCACATGCATACGAATACTAGTTTGTTTTAAAAAGTGCTATAGAATACCTTTTTGGGCATAAAAGAAGTCAAGTAGTGTAATTTATGACCCAAAAATAAGAAGAAAGTAATCTAATTCATCCTTCCTTTTACATCGTTGATCAACTATATCATCCTACGGTTCAAGCTCATGATCCGCGTCATCCAAAAGTAACCAATCAACATCTACCTCCAAACTCTATAATATAAGTATTCTCTTCTTCCCTTTCACTCCACACAAATTCACAAATTCAGACTCAAAACTTCCCCCCAAAATTCCCTCTTCAATGGCACCAAAGGCAGCAGAGAAAAAACCCACAGAGAAGAAGCCGGCTTCTGCCGCAGCTGAGAAATCAAAGGCTGGGAAGAAGCTCCCAAAGGATGCTGGTGGTGCTGCAGACAAGAAGAAGAAGAGGGCAAAGAAGTCGATAGAGACATACAAGATCTACATCTTCAAGGTGTTGAAGCAAGTTCATCCAGATATTGGAATATCAAGCAAAGCTATGGGTATAATGAACAGTTTTATCAATGACATATTCGAGAAGCTTGCTCAGGAATCGTCTAGGCTTGCTAGGATCAACAAGAAGCCAACTATCACTTCTCGGGAGATTCAAACTGCTGTTCGGTTGGTGCTTCCTGGTGAATTGGCTAAGCATGCTGTCTCTGAGGGTACTAAGGCTGTTACCAAATTTACTAGTGGTTGAGATGTGTTAGTTTATGTGTTCATTTTTCTGTTGTTGGGTTTATCAGACTTTCATTATGGTTTGGTGATGTAAAGAACAGAAAAATTGTATTACAAAAATGACTCGAATGAAATTGATGCTAGTCTTGATATATATGATTTAAATTACCTATGCTTTCAAATACTGACAAAAGAAATGTGTTAAAAGTCTGAAAGAGCTTAAATAAATTTTGGAAGAGTGACATACGAACATGTTTAAAAGGAGTTTGACACTCGACGATTTACATGTTCAGATAATATAAAAGTTAGTATTAAATTTGAAAAATACTTTTAAGTACATAAACTTTTAATTGAAACTACTAATTTGAGATAGATCTCCCATTTGTAGGGGTAATATGTACTAGGTCTGTGTAAAAATCGAACTGATTGATAAATTGAACCGATAAAAATATTATTGGGTTAGTAGTATTGGGTTATTGGGTTAATGATTTTTTATTGGTTTTATAAAAAAATTTATTGGGTAAATGGTTCGATATCGATTTTAGTTTATTGGACTATTGGTTAAACCGATAATTTAGTAATGATATGCTAAGCTATTGTTTTATCCCTAATTATATTATATATTTAAATCTCCCCCCTTCCCCCTCTCTCTCTTTCTTTATCTCTCTGTCTATTTGGCTGTCTGTCTCTCTCTATCTATTTTTCTCTCTCTATAGAGATAGATAGATATGTGTATGTATATAGATTATATGCACCACTAATTTATAATTCAGTGATTCACAAAATATTAATCTATTCAGGACAACAAAGGTACAATATAAAGTTCGACTATTATCATAATAAAAAACTTGAAGCATTTATAGTTTTCAACAATTAGGATTTAATTTTTTTCCTAACTAACATTCAATTAAAATTTGAAGATTTTTGTAAACTAAAATGCATTACGTAGGTTTTGGCGGTAATTAAGATTTCATTTTTTTTATGTTAGTTGTTACTAATTTTATTTTATAAGTATTTTCTTATTGGTTAAACCGAAAATCAAACCGTTAAGGATCAAAAACCAAAAATCAAACCGTTAAGGACCAAAAATCGACTAATCAAAACCGATAAGAAAATATCTTATTGATTGGTTATTGGTTTTACATATTTAAAAATAAAAAATCGATAAATCAAAATAATAACACGTAAAACCGAATTGAACCGACCGATGCACACCCCTAATATGTACTCTATTGGATTTATTTGAATTTACAATTGTCCTTTTAGCATTTGACATACTTCTTTATAAATATTAAAACATAAATATTTTAATTAATTATTATCTTTAAGAAATCATATTTTAAATTTATTATAATATGCATAAATTATACAAAAAATATTGTAAGCCGCAACCCTTTTTATACTAATAAGATGAAAAATATATCTTAAAGGTGTTTGCTAAAGTTCATGTAATTTGATTCTTGATAAATGAAAGTTGACAAGTAAAAATGAATAAAAAAATGTAACGGATATAGAAAAATAAAAAAAACTATAATAATATCATAATAGAGTAATTACTGTGTGAAGAGGAAATTTAAAAGAATGAAAAACCTGACAAAATATCTACTTAGAGCTCGTTTAGATAGGGTGAAAAAAAGTGACTTTTAAAAAACATTAAAAGTGCTGAAATTTATTTTAAAAATAAGTAGCTACTTATGTTTGGATAAAAGTGTTAAAACTGAAAAAAAATTATTGATGTGTTTGACAGACAATTGTTGTTAAACACTTTTTTTGTCAAAATATCTGAAATGTCCTTATAGTTAACATTATATAAAGTTGATTACTATTAAATTTTTAATTTAAAAATAATTTAAATTTAAATTAATTTATATTTTAATTCAATTTCAGTACAAACTACTGAATATATTTATTTTTTAAAAATATTTTTATGAATGAATAAGTTACTTGAACTCCATTTTTCTTTTTAAAATTGAACAAAAAAAATTCAAGAAGGAGCAAAATTTGTTGTTTTAGTTATATGGATCAATTTTTCTTTGTGAATTTTGCCACATTTTACGAATTTTTTCTTTGAAAATTGAACCAAAAACACTTCAAACGAAGCAAAATTTGTTGTTTCGACTAAATAGGCTTATTGATTCTTCATTTTTCTTCAAGAAAATTGAACAAAAGTCACTTTAAAAGAGGCTGAATTGCTAATTCATTAAAATTTGTTCTTTCAGTCAACTGAACCACCAAAATAAATAATTAATTCTTCTTAATTCTTCATAAACCCCACAAGCATCAAATTGTTATCAACCAATTTAAGAAAAAATAAAAATATAAATAGAGAGAAAAATGCAAACCTGAAAAGAAAAGCACAAAAATAAAGAGAAAATACAAAAATAGTAGAAGAGAATAGATGTTTTAGGACAAATATGAGGATAATTTTGAAATATGTGAGAATTACAAGGGATAAATATGTCTTTTACTTGATCAAACTAGTATGACTTATTAACCCAAAAATAAAATAAAATAGAGGTTAAGGTATTTTTGATTTTTGGCTTAAAAAAACAATTTTAATATTTTTAAAGTAGTTTTTAAAGTTGCCAAATACTTTAAAAAATAAAAAATACTTCCTTAATCCTATTTTATGTGTCGCTATTTCCTTTTTGATTCGTCCCCAAAAAATATCACCTTTTCTTATTTGTTAATTATTTAATGACATCATTTTCATTTTATTCTTAGTGGGTCCCACTTATTAAATAAAAGATAACTAAAATATAAACATTCAGAAGGATAATTTTATAAATTTTACAAAGTTATCACTTGTTTTTTAAATTTTGTGTCCGATTAAATGACGACACGTAAAATGAAGGTAGTAACTTAAAAACATCCTCTTATTTTGTTTGGTATGGTTTAAAGGCTATCGACACATCCAGATGGCCAAATTCTAGAGATTATTAGGACTAGTAATAATTTAGGCATTAAAAGGAGTTCGAATAGTTTGGTATTTCGCCTCACTAATAACTAATGCTGCAATTTCTAAAAAAGGGTTCATTGCTTGACGATGATCGACGGAACCTGTAAATTATGCTCCGCCCCGTAAGCAAGGGCGGAAAATGGGAATTATGGATTTGATGAATTTTGGCAAAGAAACGATGAAGAAGGTATGTGAAATTTCCTGTGATAATAGCATAGTCGCAATCAGAAAGATGGACGACGTGGTTAGAGTTAAGGGGCTGCAGAAACTGAGTGAGTACATGGCAGATGATGAAGGTCGAGCTAAGATGGTTCATTTCACTGCGAAGTTCATAAAAAATGTTTCTGTTTTTGCCTTAAGGGAAGCAGCCAACATCTTAATTCCTGGTTAGCGCCGCGCCCTTTCTCATATATATCCACACATCCTAATTGTTAGTATGAATTTCGACATGAATTGAGTGATATCTGAAAATAGCAGTAGTTAAAAATGATATTTGAAAGTTGCAATTTTGAGACTAACTAAACACTATTCTAATGGGTAACCAAACATCCAAAGGAAAAAAGATCCATGTCCGAACAGGGACATAGTTATGTTGAGGATTCAACAATCTGTATGATAAAAATATATTATTTTTATCCTAACTGCACAGTGTAGTTTTTCTCTAAGGAGATTTAGTTTGAACCTCTTTTCCTCTATGTAATTCCGCCCTTGTTAGACAGACCAGAGCTCTTTGGTTGTATATTTATTAAAAAAATTCAGTAGCATTGATTCAAACCTTCTATTTGTATATAAAAACCCATTGAATATGTACAATTGGGCAATCTATGTACATCCGCGGGGTGCCACGTTACCTGGAAGTCTCGGTCGAAACTCAGTGTACATGTTTATATATGTACTAGTTTAGTGTACGTGCGTTGCACGACTGACGGAGCCAGAATTTTAATTGAGGAGTTCAGAAGTAAATATACAAACCAGTCGAAGTGGGTTAAACCTCTACTATATATGAATAAATAATATATACAACAATGTAAAAATAGTATAATTTTCTGTCGAAGGGGGTTCAGATGAACCCCTGAAACACATGTAGCTCCGCCCCTGCGTTGCACGTGTATCAAACGCTAATTAAGAATAAATGTATATGAAAAATAAATTATTGTGTGTTCGTTATTTTATTAAGTATAAAAAAAGTTAAAATATAATATAAAATTTTGAAGATAAAATAATGAGGTAGACTAAAAGAGAACATGATAAATTATCATCACACTAATAATTAAGAAACAAAATTACATGTAGCCAAAATATATTTTTCATTTAAATTTATACTATTTAGTCCTTTTCTATAAGTTGAAATGGCCCGATTAATGACAACCAAAGTTTTTAGACACTGTAAATAATATTTAGTCATTATACTTATTTTCTAATTCCTAAAGCACTTTGTTTTTAATGGAGCATTAATTTTATTCTCAGGATTCTACATTTTAATCAAAATTGAAGGATATATATATATATATAATCTTCTCGTGACGTGTTTGAACCATCTCAATTTCGCCTCTCACCTTGACTATCACAGGAGTCGCTCTCACCTTTTCTGAAATATCCTCATTTCTAACCCTATGTCTCTCCTAGTATGCTCACACATTCATTGTAATATCCTCATTTTTCGCTACTTTGATCTTTTGAACGTACGAGCTCTTGACCATTACAATATAACTGGTCTCTATGTTGCTCGGACTCTTAAAAAATGTCATGGGATGAGTGTTGGATCTTTCAAAAGTAGTGCATTTTCGGAGGATCGGACACGGGTGTGACAACATATTTGGAGAGTTCGAGCAACTTAGATTGGTCTGACTATCACTTTATAGATCTTACCTTGTATAATTACCTCCGTTCTAAACAAAAATGATTGATTTATAATAAGTAACATAAATTTAACTACACATTCAAGTTATATTTACAACGATTGCCTTTATTCAAGTCAACAAAGAAGTGAAATCCATAAATCAAAGTGCAGGGTCTATACTCCATATTATACACTTAGAAACAACATCGTTACAGTTTGAAATATATATGCTATGTGGTAAGACAAACTCACCATGTAATTCTATTCACAATTAGAACTAATTGTCACCATATATCAGGATAAAGAGTCAGCTGATCTCTTGGTGCATGAAGAGCTTCTCATCTAGATCGCTAGTTGGACTATTCTGAGAATCTCTAGAATAGGACCTATCCGGTAGACGAATACAAATGTTCAGATTGGTGGATGACAAAAGTTCATAGACAAAATCGAACAAGACACCATTTTGAATAAGCACGTGACTTAAAAGACAATAATTTTGACGAAGGTTAAATCATTATATTAAGATGATTCAACTCAAGACTATGCCGTCATTTCTTTAAGGATTCAATATCTAGTTGTTTCTTGGTCCTCTAGCCAAAGAAGAATTGGCCGACATCGGTTATCTTTCTTCATTAATCTTGAGTTTTGAAAATATGCATCTAAAGCTACCTTTCTTGGATACGCGCATAAGCCAAAGATGCAACATTGTCATTGTTGAACTTATCCTACTTCTTTTCTTTGAATGCTTGCACAAGTATATCAGACCAAGTCATTTTCAACTAATAGTTATGTTAAAGCTATTTTTTAATAAGTAAAAACTACATCCAATTTATGAAGATGTCCATAAATAGTATAACACCATAAATTTGAGGCTGATACAGATGTGCTATTTTTCTTAAATAATATACAATATGTACTTCACACACCACAACAACCTACAACCACCAGAAAAGTGGTATTGTAAGAGAAAACTAATCTCATAAAAAGAGATAATATGTGAAGAAGACACCATGTTGATGAAGGCATAACCAGCATTACATTTGTTTTGAAGCAACAAAATTAAGTTATGGCTTTCAATATGATAAAGAAATATGCTGTAGTACCTTGAAATCAATAGGTAGACCCTTAGTCATGGTAAAAAAAAACTAACCATTAAGTATTCCTATTGCTTCTTTCCCTTTTTGCTTGAGATGAAAGCATAAAGCGTTAAGGAAAAACCATTTCTTGTCAAGCTTCCTTAAAAGACTTTTTAATAGACAATTGTCTTTCACTATTTTCCTCAAATTATTATTAACATTTAAAAATGACTCACAAATATCCTCGTCACATTTTTTCATCCAAAAATATCCTCAACCCTTTTATTTAAGCTCAAGAATACCTCAAAAATAATACTCACAGCAATTGATGATACTCATACGAATGCATATGATTTTCTCTACTACCATCAAAATTCGTTCACAAGTACTTTGATTATCCTTAAAAATGAAATTATGAAATGTAGGCGTTTTCATCAAAGTAATTGTCTTACCAAGAGTTGAAACTCAATGAAGAGAAAGTTTTGAATATTCTATACATAATTCACAAAAAATAAATAATCACAATTAATACATTTAAAAAGGCAAGGCTTACCAGTTATTCCTTCAAGAGAAAATATTATCAAGCGCTAAATAAATACGGATAGAGAATATTCCTATCAACTAATGCTAATGAATTCTTCTTGCAATCTTGATGAATTTTGAAGTAATCGCTTCTAATCCCTAGTGGTGCAGCAAACAATATATCAGTGATCCATGGAGACAATGGTCTCAGAGGTTTTCTCTCATATTGTATAGAAGGCACACTAGGTTCACTACAGGCAGATTTACTTGTTGAAGTGTGTGGCTTCCACTAGTGCTTCTATCTGCTCCGCTGTCCTGACGATCAACTTTAAAAATCGGGCAGTTGTAGTGTGTTGGGATTCGTAAAATCTCTCCACATGCCAGAGCTCATTGTTCAGAATATTCCTTCTGTGTTTAAGGGTTAATAATTAGTAGGGACACTCAGATCATATTCAAGCTGGGCTTTAAACAAATTATAGAGTAAAAAAGCATGACGAGATTAGTTAAATTAATGGTTAAAGAATCTGAATACCTCACTGCTTGAGCAAACCAATGATACAAAAGAAGCAAAAGGTGGACTACTTTTATCATACTCCAGTGTACCATCAATGATGCATTAAATAATTGGATGAACTATAGCATGCCCATGCTCCTGGTGATGAAGAACAAAAGTTGCTGGCAATTGTAACAAACAACAAAAAATAGAAACAACTCATCAAGCCTCACAAGTAGGTGGGAAGTACTATTATAAATGCTAAATAATAAGTGAGAAAATTCTTATAAATTTGAAAAGTTAAAGCATCCTCACACACCATCAGGTAAATCAACTGTCATCTGAGATAAGGTACCAATCTGAGCACCATAGTACTGAACATCGGCCAAACCAAGTCATGTAACTTATAAAAAAAGGTGTAACAAAAGATGTCAATCTTTAAGAAATCGTTTATAACGTTAGAATGTCAAGAATATACAATTTTCTAACAAAAGTAAACTTATGAGATGAGGAGAATTAGAGCTGATAGGTGAATCTTGTTGGTACATTTAGCTATGAACAAGAGAAAAAACTATGAAAAATCTAAAACTTGTTTATCTAGAAGTAGAGAAAACGATTAAAAAATTGGTAAAGAAAAAAAATAATTTACAAACCAATTAGAACAGGAATTCGAGAAAAGTTATGTAGTATGGAAGATTTGTTATAAGAGTCCTAAATAAAAAATAACTAATACACATCATTAGGATTCCTACGTTAATTTTAGGATTCCTACCATGTTTAGTTTACTGAAAACATTACATGCAATTTTTATCTTTCCATTTATTGTATCATTTTTTTTGTTACCATGCTTCTTTATTTCAAATAATATTATAAATATAATATAATAATTATAATAAGATACAATTTTTATTTAAGGTAAACTATGATTGATTAAAATTATATCTTATCATATATTTTAGGACTTTAAATTTAAGAAAAAGTCTTATCATATATTTTAAACTCCCGATCCCATATATTTTAGGAGACAATATTATAAATATAATTAAATAATAATTTAAGAAAATAG
Source organism: Capsicum annuum (assembly GCF_002878395.1). NCBI lineage: Eukaryota > Viridiplantae > Streptophyta > Magnoliopsida > Solanales > Solanaceae > Capsicum > Capsicum annuum. The sequence goes on along the minus strand of NC_061113.1, from coordinate 63,938,021 downwards.
TGAAAATGTTATAAATGTCAATTTTATGCTGAATTCCTCTCAATATTGAGAGTCTTGTCATTAAATAGAAAATGTTCAATGATTACATCCTAAAGATTCGTCTTCCTATCCCTAAAGATCAGCTTTTCTAGCCCTCTAAATCCGCTATTCTATCCCACCAAATCTGCTCTTACTAAAGTCACTATTATTCTCTTTAACTACTAAATCAAATCTATGTAATTACACCAATATACAACAATATGGTTATATTAATATACAATATTTACATCATGGTAACATCCCCCCTCAAATTGATGCTAGTAGATCAAGAAACACCAATTTGTCGACGAGAAACTGATGTTGTTGTCATGCCATTGATTTTGTAAATGCATCAGCTATTTGAAGATCACTGGACAGGTACGGAAGAGTAATGACACCTTTATCTACAGCTTCTCATATATAATGACAGTCTACTTCGATGTGTTTGGTCCGCTCATGATAAATCGGATTAGTAGCAATCTGAATAGCACTTGTATTGTCAGCATGGAGAGGAGTAGGATTAGATTGAGGAGATCCAATCTCAGCAAGTAGTCCACGAAGCCACACAATCTCGGAGCAAGCAGTAGACATTGCTCGATATTCAGCCTCTGTTGAAGATTTTGACACGCGGTCTTGCTTCTTACTCTTTCAAGATATCAAAGACGCTCCAAGAAACATGTACCAATCAGTAACCGAACAACGAGTGTCAGAACATCCCGCCCAATCAGAATCACTAAAAGTATTAAGACAAATGGGCGAACCACTGGGAAAGAATAATCCACGATTAGATATTTCTCGGAGGTATCGAATGATGAGACAGACAACCACCAAATGAAAATGACGGGGAGCTTGCATGAACTGATTAACTTATTGAACTGCAAAAGAGATATCAGGCCTGGTAATAGTAAGGTAATTTAAGCTCCCAACTAATTGCCGAAATATAGTTGGATCAGGAAGACCGCCTTCCTCCCGGCGATACTTTACATTCAATTCTAATGGAGTATCCACAGAGGAGGAATCCTTAAGACCTGCCAATGAAATCAAATCTTGGGTATATTTATGTTGATTTAGAAACACACCGGATGAATCATGATGAACTTTCAAACCCAAGAAATATGTAAGAGTACCAAGATCTTTCATATGAAAAGAATCCTTAAGTTGCTATTGCAGGTTAGTGATTAGTGAATAATCAGTTCCTGTAATAATAATGTCATCGACATATACCAAAAGAATAGCACGACCTATGGATGTTTTCCGAAGAAACAAAGATGAGTCATAGTTGCTCTGCTCAAAAGAGAATTGTAGCAAAGTAGACCGAAATTTGTCAAACCAAGCTCTGGGAGCTTGTTTTAATCCATACAGAGACCGCTTCAACTTGCATACATCTGATGTAGGTAATGAAAACAAACCTGGTGGAGGTTTCATATAAATATCCTCTTTGAGATCACCATGAAGAAAAGCATTCTTGACATCCATTTGATGAAGCGTCCAGTTTTATGAAGCAGCAATGACAATAATAGTTTGCACCGTCTTCATTTTTGCTACCGGTGCAAAAGTCTTTTCATAGTTCACACCATACTCTTGCTTGTTACCAAGAACAACCAACCAAGCTTTGTACCGATCAAGAGTTCCATCAGAATGAAGTTTAATTGAATAAACCCATTTACATCTAATTGGATGGACATTTGAAGGACATGAAACAATATCCCATATGTCATTTTCTTTAAAAGCCAAAAGTTCTTCCTCCATTGCCTTCTGCCAACATTCATGCTTGGAAGCTTGTAACAAGTTGGAACAGAAATAGTAGATAAAGTACATGAAAAGCCATACCAATTAGGAGGACGAGATACTCTCGTAGATCGCCGAGTGGACTCAAGAGGAGCAGACCTTGAAGAATTCTCAGATTCTAGTTGTGTAGCAATTTCAAGTGGCGAATCAATATCAGAAGGGGGTAAAGTTGGCCGCCGACGTTTTTACACAAATTCATGTTTGAACCTCTTAGAAGAAGATGACAAATCCTCAAAAGTAGGAAGAAGAAGAGAAGCAGGAGATGACTCAACATGAGTAGAAAAAAAATACTAATTCTCAAAGAAAACAACATTTCTAGAAACATGAAATTTATTAGAACATGGATCATAATAGATAAAACCTTTGTGTGAAGTACTATAACCTATAAAAACATATTTAGTAGACTAAGCGGAAAGTTTATTACGCTAAGAAGGAGGAAGATGCACAAAACAAATACAACCAAATGTATGAAAATTATCATAGCTTGAATTTTGTGATAAAGACGAAAATATGGAGATTCAAGATTTAAAACTTTAGATGGTAGTCTATTAATTGAGTAAATAGCAGTAGACAAAACTTTCACCCAATACTTAGATGGAATAGAGGACTCAATCAATAAAGTACGAGTGACATCTAAAAGATGATGATTTTTACGTTCAGCAACCCTATTTTGTTGTGGTGTATATGAACAAGAGTGTTGTGAGACAATTTCTTTTTCAAGTAAAAAAATTTTGAACTCATAAGACATATATTCTCCACTAGAATTAGATCTCAATAATTTGATGCAAGTAGAAAATTGAGTTTCAATATAGGCCAAAAATGTCTTGAATATGGAAAATACTTCAGATTTGGAACGAAGAAAATATGCCCACGTAAATCGACTATAATCATCTATAAATGTCACAAAGTACTTGAAATCAGTATGAGAAAAAATTGGTGAAATACCCCAAACATCGCTATGAATAACATCAAAACATTTTGTAGCACGACTACCAAAATTAGGAAAAGGAAGAATTTTACTCTTGCCTAATTTACAAGTGGAACAATCAAAGGAAGCAATGGAAAATTGATTTTTGTTCCCCAATAAACCCGAATTTGATAAATGAGATAGCACAATAGAATTTTGATGTCCTAAGTGCTTATGCCATACCTCAGTCTTACTAGGTGTAGAAGTACAAGCAAATGATAGAACACAAGGAATGGAAAAGTGTATAGGAAATAGTCGTCCAACTTTAGGCCCCTTCGCAATTATCGTTCCCGACACCTAATCCTGCACAAGACAACCATTACGAGAAAAATTTACATCACAATTGTTATCTACCAATTGTCCAACTGAAATAAAACTAGTGGAGAGCTTTGGTGACACAAAAATATTGTTGAAAGTTTTAGTAATATCCCCAACCTTGGTAATGGGTAAATTACTACCATTGACAACTTGAATTTGTGATGGACCATGATACTTACAAATATTTTTTAGCATACTAGATGAGTTGGTCATATGATTGGAAGCTCCAGAATCAACAAGCCAAAAATTAGATGCAAGATCATTACTTTGTAGCCCTAAAGCTGAAAAGGTTGACATGATCATTTGTCTTACCATTTCAGGAGTAAGAACTTGTCCCGAAGATGAGTTCTCAGTAGTGAAACCGTTTGTCCCAGCTTGAAAACCATTAACCTTACGGTTTTGAGGGCGTGTGAGACACTCTATGATAATGTGTCCTTGTTGTTTGCAATAATTACAAAACTTCCTGCCACAATTGCTAGCAATATGACCATATCCCTTGCAACTGTAGCATTAAGTTCTAGTCATATCCCTACCCTTTCCTTTACCTTGGGCAACAAATGCAACAACAATATCATCTCTCTTGAAAGAATTTTGTGTGATAAAACACTGCTCTTCCCAAAGTAATTACCTTAAACAAACATCCAAGGAGGGAGATGGGTCACGATTCATCAAGTGGGAGCAAACAGTCTCAAACTCACAGCGTAACTTCATAAAAAATTGATCTCGCTTGCTTTGCTCATGAACTTGTTGAACTACAGAGAGAGATTCGGTCGATATTTTGGCATAAACAATATCTGTAAATTCAGCCCATAAGTTCTGAAATCCAGAAAAATAATCCTGAATAGAAAGATCTTCTTGAGAGCAATTAGCAATTTCATACTCTAAGTGAAAACGTCGGGCACTATTATCTTGTTTGTAAACCCTTTGTAAATAATCCCACATGGTTTTAGCTGTCTTGTAAGGCCTGAGATTAAGAACAATAAGAGGGTCAATTGACCCTAAAAGCCATGTCATCACCCTAGCATCTTTAATCTTTCATTCACCTAACTTTGTAGGATCAGTAGGAGCAGGATTGGCTGCATCTATATGGCCCCATAGTTCTTTTCTAGTGACAAATAACTGAAACTGAAACTCCTGATACGATGTCAAGAATGGACTTTGGGCCTAACTCAACCTCAAAAGCTAGCTCAAGAGGTGAGAATTATCCAAGTCCATATAAGCAAACCACTAGTCCATTCCCCAATGGGACTTTTACCCACTCTAACACCCCCCTCACGCCTAGGCCTAACTGGCAGTGGCGCGTGGACCGGGAGCCCAAAACGAGAATGGACCTGGCTTTGATACCATGTCAATTTTCTGCTGAATGCCTCTCAATATTGAGAGTCTTGTCATTAAATAGAAAACATTTAATGATTACATCCGTAAAGATCCGTCTTTCTATCCCTAAATATCAGCTTTTCTGTCCTTCTAAATTCGCTATTCTATCCCACCAAATCTGCTCTTACTAAAGTCACTATTATTCTCTTTAACTACTAAATCAAATCTATGTAATTACACCAATATACAACAATATATGATTACATTAATATACAATATTTACATCATGCTAACAATAAATGTATTTACATTATAGTGAATGTCTATCAACATTTATCAAGATCTATTTTGATATCTATTAGGATTTGAAGCATCTGTCTTTTACTCAGATTAGGAGTAAATTTCTCCTTTAAATAGAGGAGTTTTGTTCATTGTATTCTCAATTTTATGATCTTTCATCCCCCAAGAGAAGAAATAAGAATCACTCTTTCTATTCTCTCTACTCTTCTTCTTTATTCTTTATTGTTTCATAACACGTTATCAGCACGAGACTCTACCAAATAAGGTGAGATTATAAATATGAAGGATTTCAAGGTTAGTAATTTTTTATGTTATTTTTCTTTTGCTACTACTAATATAATTATTGTTGTATTTGAGGAAAAATAATTGGTTTGGAATCATTTATGTTTTAAATTTATTCCTCAAGAACAATATTATAAAAAAGGATGATATTATGTTGGGTTCAACTCCCATTGATTTATGCCTAAGACGCCTTTATATGGATAAGACGTTGAGTTCGAATCTCAATGCACTATATTGATGATATTATGATGGCTAAGGCAAAATAATGTGTTTTTGATGAAAAGTCATGAAACTTGTCCATTGAATATGCTCCATTTCTAGAAGTGAATGTGGTAGCAATATATGATAAGTCTGAAAGATGACAATTTGCTCCATTCTTGAAGTGAATGTGGTAGCAATATAGAGAAATTCTCTCTATCATATTTATGCCTCGATTTGCTCTTGAAGTAGCAATATCATGAAAGAGGTTATAAGCTATCATAATTTGATAGGCTTAAGGCATAATGATATTCCATTCCTGGGGAATGAGAACCTTATTAATGCAAACGTGCACTTGATTGTGATGGTATCACAACTCACCTTCGAATGAGGAAGAATAACTGAGAAAAGTTATTTTGAAATCTACTTCTAAAGTAGTAAATCAGAAATTTATTTATGTAATAGTAAATCTGAACTTTACTAAAGAAAAAAGTACATGTCATGGTAAACTTGGAGTTTACTAGGATCCTACTAGTATTCATTGAATCTTTTTCTTTTCCAAAACATAACAAGATGCATAAACTATCTTCGTGCCAAAGAATCAAGGGAGAATTTCATACCCACTCCTTATGAAAACTTGTTTTGCTCCCTTCTAAAGTTGTCTGCACTCCCCAAACTTTTGTTTTTTTTTCTCTTTAACGTGTCTTCTGCTTGCTCTCTCTAAAAATAATGGGACCAAAAATAAAACCCTATATATTCTACTCCTTCAGTTATTAAGTTGTGAAAAGAAATGTAAGGGAATGGATTTTGCCTTTTGGATTGCTCATTTTAATTCTATTAACTAATACTAATGATATAGGCTAAATCACCCATTTACCCCTCATTAAAAGTTTGGGCTGTTACATTCTCCCTCACTTAAAATAACGTCTGTCCTCGAACGTAACAATCATATAAGAAACGTCAAATAAGTGAGGAAATCTAACTCGCACATACAAGTGAAAAATAAGATAATCTATGAATAACTCAGCTAGCTCGGGCAAACAATCATAAAACGTACCAACAAATTTTCGAATAATAAGAACACTGTCAATAGTAATACTTTTAGCTCGTGCATCATGAGCAGTAGCAGTAAAATCCAAACACCCATGATTAATTATTCAACGTGCCTTTCATAAAATATTATTTTTTCTTGAGTCACATGGGTCATACGCTTCCACCTTAAAGGTAGTCTTTCAGGAAAATAGAAATGTATAAGCTTAGAATGACAATCAATTAAAGTATAACATGATGTCAACCAGTCCATACACATAATTACATCAAAGGCAAACATAGGCAACAAAAGTAGATCAATTATGGTGTTCCTTCGCTAGACACATATCACATAATATCCATGAACTCTATCCACTAATAAAGTGTCCCCCACTTGGGTTATAGCCATATATAGAACAATAAGAGTCTCAACTCTTCTTTCTAAGAAAAAATAATATATGAAGATGCAAACAAATACGTAGAACAAAAATCAATAAAAGAATATCCCTCAAGAGAACTAACAATGTAATACCTGTGACTACCGCATCAGGTGCCTCATTATCTTGTCTAGCCATAGCGAAGAATCTTGGTGGGCCACCCCCTGCTTGAGCAACCTGCGCACCCTATCGATTTTGTCCATAAGCACCCTGTGGAACAGCTCTAGCCTGTTGAGCTTGAGCTTGTGCTTCTGCAACATTCCTTTGCACCTGAGTAGTAGCTTGACTAGACCCAAAATCTCTCTTAGGACAAAACTTAGCAACATATCCCTGCTTACCACAAGTATAACAAGCCTTATTTTTTGCGTAACAATGACCACTGTGATTTCTACCACAATTGGAACACCATGGATGTTGACTTGATTGATAAGAACTGTTACCCTTCCTCTACATCTGTTGTTCACCCTGTGTAGCTGAATAACTGTTCCTCAAAGACTATTCCATAGAATCTGACTGCATGGGCCTGGAATGCCCATAATAAAAACTACCATTACCCCCAGATTGAGCACCTCTAAACACACCTGAATCACGTGTCTTTTTATTTTCTCAATTAATCCTTTCCATCTCATAATAGGACTCAGAACGGATAGCAGTGTCAACCACCTCAGCATAGGATCCATTACCACATCTCGTATCACTGAACCACGATAACAAGCCTCAAGTTTATCCACAAATCGTCTTAGTTTCTTCCTCTGATTTGTAAGCAAAGATGGAACATACCTGGAAAACTCAGTGAACTTAGCTTCATACTCAATAACTGTCATAGATCCCTGGCGTAGCTCATTAAACTGGAGCCTCATGTCATCTTGTTTGCTCAATGGAATAAATCTGTCCATAAACATGGTTGGAAATTTTGACCAAGTGATCGGTGGTAGCCCTACTTGTTTTCCCCTTAAGACGGAAGTCCACCATGCCTCAGAAAACCCTGAGAACAGAAAAGTGGTAAATTCTACACCACGAGTCTCCTTTAATCCCAAGGTAGTCAGTATCTTCTCACATCAATCGATAAACTTTTGAGGCTCAATATAAGATGGTGTAGCATCAAACTCCGGCGGCTTAGTATCCATGAAATTCTTAAGATCCTTGGGTTGCCCCACAGCTGCAACCGAAAGATCAACTGGTTGAGGTGCCTGAGAAGTCACAACATTTCACTGAACTTGTGCCTGATTTGTAAAGTTGCTTGAGGAGCTGGATCTCGACCTTGATTAGGCACCAATGCCTCAAGTATATTCAACATTCTTACTGTAATGTCTACAGGAAATGCAACAGTAGGCACAACAGCTGGAACTGCAGTTGGAACATCCCGATCAACCTTATCCTGAATTTGCTCAAAAGCAACATCTCGGGGCTAACCCCCATTCCCAACTCCAAGCTGAGGACCGGTCTGCGTCCTAGTCCGAGGCCTAGTCGAATGAGACCCAACTTGACCACCACTACAGGTAGAACCACGTCCAGTAGGTGTGTTAAATCGACTAGCAGAGAAAGAACCATGTCTCTTAACTATCCGTGAACAATATTTAAAGGTTAGACCAAATTCAACTCAAGGCACGAATAATGAACGAAAAAGGGAAAATTTCCTAGATGTTCTGTAGCCTCAAGTTCATAAGTATGCGTGCCTACATATCCATGAACAAGAATCTACTAAACACTGCTCCATGACCCGAGAACTACATCCTAGGCTTTGATACCAACTTTGTCACATCCCAAAATAATCTATAGACATGACGGCACCCGCCAACACCTCATGTTGGGAGAACCAATCTTTCTGAAACTTTATCAGTTAATAAGAACCACGATAAGATGTGAAACTTCAATGCATCAATAAATAACAAAATATCATTCAACAAAAATTCATAATTAAGCTATAAATTGAACAATCACTCGAGAACTAAATTTTTATCCCAAATTCCACACTAAGACATGGATGATGGAGCATGTAAAATAGAGTTACATGAGTTCAATCTTCGGGCAGGCAAACCCAATGAAAAGAAACATAAACTAGATAGTCACAACTGAAATGAAAGCCTCCACGAACAATGCAAAGGCTCACCTTGATAATAGAATCCTTACGAAGAAACCGTCACCCACTAGTTCCAGTTTGCGCTGTAGAACCTACAGACATGTAAGTAAGGAGTGAACTATATATAAAATATAACCCAGTAAGATCATCGGTTCGCTACTTTAAGTACTCCTGGGACAAGTATTAGAAAATACAACAACACCAAGAACATAAAGTTATTGCACACAGGGTGACCAACGATGCCCAACAATCGTTCATTAAGAACCATATACCTCAATACAATTCATACAGAGTACTTATCATAATTTGTAATTAAAGTAATTAGCCAACACTAAGAGTTTTGAGCAACATACACAATGCGCCAAATATATCATGAGTATACACAATACTCAAGGGAGCATACACAATGTCCCACATCAAATCTACAAGCATACGCAATGCTCAAGGAAAACATACACAATGTCCCAAATTAATCCAACAAGCATACACAATGCTCAAGGAAAGCATACACAATGCCCCAAAGGAATTAAGAAGCATACATGATGTCCCAATCTCACAGTACACAATCATATCACATCACAAAATAATTTATACAGGGAGAATTAGTATTCTTAAACATACAATATATGTGGCTGGTCTTTAAGACCGTCGATTCTGCCAAGCACATACTCGTCCCAACACATGGACCGGACAGATAAAAATATATTTTAAAAATAAATTTGAAAAGCAAGCACCCAAAGCTTAAAGTGTTACTTACCTTGCTAATGACAAATTTTTCAACCTTGCAACGCATAGAACACCAACCAAACAACCTCCAATAGCCTCAATTTATAGCAAAATATCAATGAAATAATATTAATTTAGCAAATCCGGTCAAGTCTCAATATCCCTAACTTTTAATCTCAGAACTAAACCTTACTATCTCACATATTAAACCCTAAATTTAAAGAGAAAAACTTAATCTCACTTTTCAAACTTAATTGGTGAAAGTTTCGCTCAATATAATAATAATCATATTTCGTAGTAGCACCCCATACAAACAAAACAATAGAAAAACCCAAAATCCCATAGAAACACTATTCCAACATTAACTTTAACGAATAAAAATAATGGCTTGAACCCTTATCAATGTTCTAAGATTGCTAAGTAATCATTCACCAATCATGGTGTAATCATGACATGCTTTTACCATTGATTAGTAATCATTACTCTAATCATTTTTTTTCCACACTAACATACAGTTAGAAATAGGATCCTACTAGTATTCATTGAATCTTTTTCTTTTCCAAAACATAACAAGATGCATAAACTATCTTCGTGCCAAGGAATCAAGGGAGAATTTCATACCCGCTCTTTATGAAACTTGTTTTTCTCCCTTCTAAAGTTGTCTGCACTCCCCAAACTTTTGTTGTTTTTTTTCTCTTTAACGTGTCTTCTGTTTGCTCTCTCTAAAAATAATGGGACAGACAAAAAATAAAACCCTATATATTTTACTCCTTCAGTTATTAAGTTGTGAAAGACAAAGTAAGGGAATGGGTTTTGACTTCTAGATTACTCATTTTAATTCTATTAATTAAAACTAATGATATAGGCTAAATCACCCATTTACCCCTCATTAAAAGTTTGGGCTATTACAAGTAGCTACAAAAATATTAGTAGCAGTCCCTATACTCCAGAACTACGTAGCCAGCATAGGATATGAGTAGTCGCCTGCTAGATTAGGCTTGACTATCTCGCAGGAGTCACCCGTCAGTTCAGGCTTGACACCCTTATTCCTTTGGATATTATATCAGTTTAGTGGATCCATACAGCCAATGTTAGTACCCGTGGCATGGTATTAACACCCATCCAACTAGGGTTACAGGTTGGACCCCGATTATCTCAGATTGGGGCATGTCAGTTAGATAATACCTCTTACTGTCTCAAATACAGTCTCAGTCATAGTCCCCGTTCAGTTATTCAGTCTTAGTGTTGTTTGGCCAAAGCATACATATGTCAGTCATTTTAGTATCTCAATTTACAGACTTTACTCAGTTCTTATTATATGCTTGGTCATGCATCCTTAGTGTCTATAGATTTTCACGTATCTTTAGTATTTATAGATTTGCATGCATACACAATATTTATATGCTTCACATATTTTCAGTACCTATGGATTTCATGTACTATACTCAGTACTCTATGCTTTACATGTATATTCAGATAATTTATTACTCCTATTCATGCAACCTTGCATGTCAGCCTATCTCATTTAGCATACCAGTACATTCAAAGTACTGATCGCATACCTTTTATTTTGTGCTATAATGTATCATATCATAGGTGCTGACGCTTAGTTCCTGGATCGCATTTAGACTCTCAGATTATCAAAAAGTATGATAGCAGTGGTGAGTCCTCATCATCCGAGGATAGATTATTTTACTTTATGTCTTTATTTCAGTAGTTAGTAGAGTTAGTTGGGGGCCTGTCCCATCAATTCACAGTCATTCAGCCTTACAGTTGGCTTTCAGACACTACAGTCAGTTAGTTATTCAGTTTGTCAGTATTTTTCCCAGATTCAGACAGTTGTTTCCTTTCTAGATTTATATTTCAGTATTGAATTTAGTTATTAAAACCTTATGGCAATGTCAGTATTTTTCTGCATTTATGATGTTATTATTCAGTGCTCCCAGCTGGTACCAGCTCATGGGTTAGCTTGTGGTCCCTCAAAACTATAAGCACCGTGTGATGACTAGGGGGTAGGCCTGGGTTGTTACAAACTTGGTATCAGAGCCTAAGGTTTTAAAGTGTCCTGGGAAGTCTAAAAATTGCATCGAGTAGAGTCTTATGGATGGGTGTGTAGCATGCCACACTTATGGATGAGAGGATACAAGGCGTTTAAGAAAATTTTCCCTTTTTTCAGTATTCATGTCGTGCAATTGAGCATGAGATCAAGTTAAACTCTCAGCCTAATTCATTTCCTCCTTCCATTTACAGAACATTCCTTCTAAGAAGAACAGAAGAAGAACATGAACTCAGCCAGCCCATCAACCTGTCCAGGTAGATCCTCTGGACGAGCATGTCTCTCACGCAGAATTTAGGGCTGCATTCACTACTCTAGAAAACTCTGTAGCAGCATAAAATAAACTACCATTTGCTGTTCCAGCCAACCTAGTGGCCAATATTGCTGCAACTAGAATTTGAGACTTCACCCGGATGAATCCTCCTCCTTTCACGAGGTCTAAGTCTGAAGAGGATCCACAGGAATTCTTCGATATGGTTCAAAAGGTAATAGATGCTATGGGGGTGACGTCTAGTCAGAGTGCCGAGTTGGATGCATATCAGTTGCAGGATGTAGCCCATACTTGGTTTGAGCAGTGGAAAGTTGATACAGGTGTTAATGCAGGGCCTATAGAATAGGAAAGTTTTCGATTCTTTCCATTGGAGTTGAGGAAAGTCAAGGTACTGGATTTTATTAATTTGAGGTAAGGCAGCATAAGTGTGAGGGAGTATTCTCTTAAGTTTACTCAGTTAGCTAGATATGCTCCTCATGTGGTAGTTGATAACAGGTTCAAGATGAGTAAGTTTATCTCTGGTGTATCTGATCGTGTGGTCAAGAAGTGTAGGACCTCAATGCTGATTAGTTAGATGGACTTGTCTAGGTTGATGGTCCATGCTCAACAGATAGAGGAGCAGAAGATTAAGGAGAGAGAGAGGAAAAAAGAGGGTTAGGATGGGTAGTTTTAATCTCAGTCAGCCAAAGTCATTATGAATATTTTTGTGTGATGCATGGTAATACCCCAGGAAATTTCTTGTTGAAATTTTGTGAGTAAACGTGTTGGGTTTTATTTTCTAGAATGAATTATAAATTTTTCATGTGGAATGTCTTAGATTATGACCCACCATTTCATAGAGTATCGAATAATATTTCCAACGATATATGTATCATCCAAAACAGACACCCGAGCGACGAGTTATGAGCATTCCGATCGAACTGTGAATAGTAGTGAACAGTAAAACGTGCAGGAAAAAGTACTGAGACCTGACGTATTTTTTCTCCAACTTTAAATAATCATAAATACTTGTACATAATGATTTGGGTGATCTACTGTATATCAAAGGAAAGCTCTGCGAGTCCTCTTTCCAATGAAATTGGTTTCATCCAATTCGTTTATTGGAGAAAAAAGTTATGGTCTATCTACTTCAGCCTATCAAAAGCGAATTTTTGGGTCAACTTTAAATGATCATAACTACTTGTACACAATGATTTGGGTGAGATACTATATATCAACGGAAACATATGAGAGTCCTCTTTCTAATGAAATTGCTTTCATCTAATTTAGATATTGGAGTAAAACGTTATGGTTGATCTACTTCAAACTATCAAAACAGTCCACCAAAGAACAGATTCGAGAATTATTTAATTTTTAGGGGCATTTTGGTCACTGCCCCTCACCCAAAATCCGTCCAAACCCTATATTAAAGCCTATTGAAGCATTATATGTTATATTTCATCAAATTCCCTCAATAAGAAAACCCTAAGCTCCTATATCCAACTTCAAGAACCTCCAAAGTTCACCATTAATTCTGTAAATTTATTCAAGATTCCAAGTTCCTAGTTCAAGAACTCCAAGAACCATCATTCAAAGGTACGATTAACATCTCAAAAATGAGTATTGATCTAAAGTTCATCATTCAAGGTATATGGGGTCTTTCAACAAGAACTCTCTTTCATTCTTGTGCTCAAAAGTAATTTTCTTTACAAAAGCATGATTTTTATTTGATTTTTACGAATTTGAAGCATGAACCCATATCTTATGATGATTATTATGAAATCTTAATGTTTATGATTTTGAAAGATGAATTTACATGTGTGGAGATATAAAGCATGAATCTTAAAAGATATTTATCATGATTTTGATATTTGGGTCGTGAATCCCCATTGAAAATTGTGTTTTTTTTGAGAAAGTGTGTGTTATAAGCACGTTGATGTTGAATATTTGAGATATTTTGAATGATTTAACCTTTTGGTCTTAATGGAGTTGTTTTGAACTCAAGTGTGAAAGAAATCCACAACGTGGTTGATTTTGATAGATGGAAAGCATGATGGCTCCCGATGTATATTTATATATTACTGAAATTATTTTATTGTGGATTGTCTTTGAAATGATCTGAGCTAAGTCCGGGAGAAATCTTTAGCACTGAGTGGGAGGTATAAAGCGACCTTACTTCCCTAGAACTACGTGCCCCCATAGGAGTGAGCCTGAGGCTAATTTATATACTGATCACTAGTTTGTGTGGATTTGATATCGACAGTCCTATTCCAATGGCAAGGATAGGACGGCTCTCCCCAATGTGGGTTGTACGTTGGACTCCATGTAGCTCGCATGGTTTATGTCGTTTATAGGATCTCCCAGTGTGTGTGTGTTTCCTTGTGTCTATGGTGAATAGTGAAGTGATTTAAAAGTGAAATTGTGAAAGTTATTCTTTCGAAAGATTTAAATGATATTTACATTATGAGAATTAATATTCTTGATGAACTGAAAGTGATTGACAAATTATATGATGACTCACATGTGTTATTGTACTTATTTCATCCTCTCATGATTATGATGATTTTCTTCGGGCTATGTGAGTCTTTCATACATCCTGCATATTTCTTATAAATATTTATGATGATGATGTTTATACAACTACATACACCCCCATATACTCAGTTCCTTCCCATGGTACTGACTCACATCTTTGGATGTGGGCTGCATTTTCTCAGAATGTAGGTTCAGGTGCTCAATTCCTAGTTCGACAGTGATTCTTTGGGCACGCTGTTCTACATTCTCTGTTGTGGTGAGTCCTATGGTCTGAGGACGTGATGTCTGATGTTGGTTTCACGAAATTATTTACATTTGGTAACTGAGTATGAGTCAGTTGGGGCATATCTCAATAGCTCGCTGGTTTTATTGATTTTCTTAGAGGTTTGTTAGACTAGTATAGATGTTGGGAGTTGACTAATAAGTCTTATTTTATTATCTTTCTAAAATTCTTTTATTCTTGGATGATGATTACTCTGTTGATATTTGAGGGTTATTTATGGAAACCCCATTGATTTGTGTTGAACTAAATAAAAATAGCTCAAAGGGCTAGCTTGGGGTTACTCGTAGCCTCAAGCACCGTGTGACGCTCTGGGACCCATTTTCTGGGGCGTTACAAACTTGGTATCAAAGCCTAAGGTTTTAAGGTGTCCTAGGGAGTCTGACAAGCCGCGTTAAGTGGAGTCTTGATCATTGGTGTGTAGCACGCCACATCTATGAGCAAGAGGCTACAAGATGTTTTAGGAAAAAGTTTGATTCTTTTTTTCAGAAGTCTATCGTACTTAATGTGTCTCTCTCTGCTATTGATTCGTGCTCTCCTCTTTCAGAAATATGCCTCCACATTGAGCGAGAAGAAATAATGATGGTCAGCAACCTCAACCCGCTGACCCATTGAATGAAAACGTGTCTCATGCTGAATTTCAGGTAGCCTTTCAGGCATTGGCCTAAGCTGTTACTGTAAATGTTCAGGACAACCTGGCCCCGGCTCCACAGCAGTAGGGAGGTGACTCAGCTATTGCCAGGATCTATGACTTCATACGGATGAATCCGCTGGAATTCTATAGGTCCAAGTCTGATAAGGATCCACGGTTGTTTTTAAAGGAGGAGCGGAAAATTACTCAAGTGATGCATGTATCTAAGGAACATAGTATGGATTTGGCTGCGTATAGGTTGAAAGACCTTGCTTATGACTGGGTTATTTCTTGGAGAAAAGGTAGAGGTGAGGGAGTTGTCCCTACGACTTTGCAAGAGTTCTAGGATGCATTCCTGGATAAGTTTTTCCCTTTGGAGATAAGGGAGGCGAAGGTGGAAGAGTTTATGAACCTGCGACAGGGATCTATGACTGTTAGGGAGTACTGTCTAAAGTTCAATCAGTTGGCCAAGTATGCTCCTGACTTAGTGGCTGATAATCGGGCTAGTATGAGTAAGTTTGTGACTGGAGTATCTAGTTATATGGTTAAGGAGTGTAGGTCTGCTATGCTGAATAGTGAGATGAATCTTTCTAGGCTGATGACTCATGCCCAACAGATTGAGGCAGACAAGATTAAGGAGAGAGATAGAATGAGAGGGAATAAGAGAGCTAGGTTCGAGCAGCACGGACAGGGTCAGACTAGATCGCAGGGAGGGAGTCGCCCTTAGTATCAGGATCGTTCATCTATGCCAGCACCGTCATCTACTAGTGCTCCCATGCCTAGAGGTAGGCAGGAGCAAGGTAGCAGGTCATATGCATCCAGGTCCCAATATAGTGCTGGCAGTAAGCCAAATCGTCCCCTGTGTCCTAAGTGTGGTAGGGCTCATTTGGGTGAGTGTTGGGGTAAGAAGAGGGGTTGTTTTCGATGTGATGACATGGGTCACAAAGTTAGAGATTGTCCATAGGATAGACAAAGGTGTCGTGACTATCGCCCTCAGACCCAGACTCAGACTGTTAGTGCTCTATTTCCAGCGACTCGCCCAGCCCCAACTCAGGGCGCCTCTTCTAGCAATGCTGGCGGACAGCACCAGAATAGATTCTATGCTTTACCGTCCCGCCAGGAACAGGAGGACTCTCCCGATGTTGTTACTGGTATGCTTCGTATATTTCAGTTTGATGTGTATGCTTTGTTGGATCCTGGATCCAGTTTCTCATATGTTACACTTTTGATTGTTGTGAATTTTTAAATGAGTCCTAAGATTATTCCTAATCCTATCCTAGTTTCTACCCCAGTGGGTGATTCAATTATTGCCCAGAAAGTGTATAAAAAGTATCCTGTTACCGTTCTTCATAGAGTCTTATTGGCTGATCTGATTGAGTTAGACATGGTAGATTTTGATATGATTCTGGGTATGGACTGGCTGTATTCTTCTTATGCCTCTATTGATTGTCGGACCTGAGTGTTCAAGTTTCAATTTTTGGGTGCATCCGTGTTTGAGTGGTCTGGGAATTCTGTGTCACCCAAGAGTTATTTTATCTCTTACCTCAAAGCTAGAAAACTTATTTCTAAAGGGTGCATTTACCATTTGGTTAGAGTCAAAGACACTGAGTCTGAGACTCCAACTCTCCAGTCTGTTAACGTCGTCAATGAGTTTTCTAATGTCATTCTGGATGATCTCCCAGGGATACCTCTTGATAGAGAGATAGAGTTTGGGATTGATCTTCTTTTCGATACTCAGCCTATTTTTATTCCTCCTTACCGTATGGCCCCTGCAGTACTTAAGGAGTTGAAAGAGCAACTCAAAGATCTACTAGATAAGGGTGTCATAAGGCCCAGTGTTTCTCCTTGGGGTGCTTCTGTGTTGTTTGTGAGAAAGAAAGATGGCTCTTTGCGTATGTGCATTGATTACTGCCAACTAAATAAAGTCACCGTAAAAAATAAGTACCCCTTCCGAGAATAGATGATTTGTTTGACCAATTGCAAGGTGCAAGTTATTTCTCAAAGATAAACCTTCGTTCCGGCTATCATCAACTTAAAGTTAGGGAGTGTGACATCCCAAAAATCATTTTCCAAACTCGTTATGGCCATTTTGAGTTTCTTGTTATGTCTTTCGGGTTAACTAATGCCTCAGCAGCTTTCATGGACCTCATGAATCGAGTGTTCAGACCATATCTGGATATGTTTGTCATAGTGTTCATCGATGATATACTGGTGTACTCCCATAGTGAGGATGAACATTCTGATCATCTCTGAACTGTCTTGCAAACCCTTAGAGATCACAAGTTGTTTGCCAAGTTCAGTAAGTGTGTGTTTTGGCTTAGGTCAGTTGCTTTTCTGGGTCATATCATTTCTTTCGAGGGTATTAAAGTTGATCCCCAAAAGACCGAAGCTGTTAAAAATTGTCCTAGACCTATTTCTCCGACTGATATCCAAAGTTTCTTGGGTTTAGCTGGCTATTACCTCCGTTTTGTTGAGGGTTTCTCCTCTATAGCATCTTCTATGACTTGGTTGACCCAAAAGAAAGTGAAGTTCTTGTGATCCGAATCTTGTAAGAAGAGTTTTCAGGAGTTGAAGACTTGACTCACATCAACCCCTATTTTGACTTTGCCTAATGGTGTTGATGGTTTTATGGTGTATTGTGATGCTTCGAGATTTAGGTTGGGTTGCGTATTAATGCAGAAGGGTAAGGTGATAGCTTATGCTTTTAGACAGTTGAAACCCCATGAGAAAAATTACCCCACCCATGACCTTGAGTTGGCTACTGTTGTGTTTGCTTTGTAAATCTGGAGACATTATTTGTATGTGTCCATGTTGATGTTTTCACTGATCATAAGAGTCTACAGTATGTGTTTACCCAGAGAGAATTGAATCTTAGGCAGAGACGATGGTTAGAATTGTTAAAGGACTATGATATGAGTGTGCTGGACCATCCGGGCAAGGCCAATGTTTTGGTGGATGCCCTAAGTAGAGTGTCCATGGGTAGTGTTTCTCATGTGGTAGAAGGTAAGAAAGAGTTAGCTCATGATGTACATCGTTTGGCTAGATTGGGGGTTAGGTTGTTTGACTCTGCTGAAGGTAGTATAGGGGTTTAGAGTAGTTCCGAATCCTCCTTGGTTTCGGAAGTGAAGGAAAAGCTATACTTAGATGCTAGTTTGGTTAGATTGAAGGAGTCAGTCAAGGACCAAAAGGTAGAGGTTTTATCCCAAGAGGGAGATGGTGTGTTGAGATTGCAGGGTAGATTGTGTCCCGAATGTTGATGATCTGAGATAGAGGATTATGGATGAAGCACACAGGGTGCGATATTCTATTCATCCTGGTGCCACCAAGATGTACCGAGACTTTCGGGAAATCTATTGGTGAAGTGGCATGAAGAAAGATATAGCAACGTTTGTAGCTAAGTGTGCAACATGCCAACAGGTTAAGGTTGAACACCAAAGACCTGGTGGTATGATGCAAGAGTTTAGTATTCCCACCTGGAAGTGGGAAGAGATAAATATGGACTTCGTGATTGGTTTACCTCCTTTTCGATGCCATCATGATTCCATTTGGGTTGTGGTTGATAGGTTGACTAAGTCTGCTCATTTCTTGCCTGTTCATACTTCATATATTGCTGAGGAGTACGCTAGATTGTATATCCGAGAGCTAGTCAGACTGCATGGAGTTCCCTTGTCTATCATTTCGGATAGGGGTACTCAGTTCACTTCGTAATTTTGGAAAGCTTTTCAGAAGGGTCTTGGTACCCAAGTGCTTTTGAGTTCTGCTTTTCATCCGCAGACCGATGGTCAGGCTGAGCGGACCATCCAGACCTTAGAGGATATGTTGAGAGCTTGTGCACTTGACTTTAAAGGAAGTTGGGATGATCACTTACCGTTGATAGAGTTTGCTTACAATAACAGTTTCCACTCTAGTATTGGCATGGCTACGTTTGAAGCCTTATATGGCAGGAAGTGTAGATTACCC
Organism: Capsicum annuum; assembly: GCF_002878395.1. Taxonomy (NCBI): domain Eukaryota; kingdom Viridiplantae; phylum Streptophyta; class Magnoliopsida; order Solanales; family Solanaceae; genus Capsicum; species Capsicum annuum. Next base: position 63,918,849 of record NC_061113.1, on the reverse strand, counting down.
ATAGGTTGGTTTGAGGTGGGTGAAGCGGCTGTGAGTGATCCTGATTCGGTATTTGAGGCTATGGAAAATTTAAGTTGATTAGGGAAAGGTTGAAAACTGCACAGAGTCATCAAAAGTCATATGCGGATGTTAGAAGGAGAGACCTTGAGTTTGAAGTTGGTGACCTAGTGTATCTAAAATTTCACCCATGAGGGGAGTGAAGAGATTCGGAAAGAAAGGTAAGCTTAGTCCCCATTATGTTGGTCCTTACAAAATTCTTAGCCGTGTTGGTAAGGTAGCTTATGAGGTTGAGTTGCCTTCCGAGCTGTCCTCTGTTCATCCAATATTCCATGTCTCCATGCTTAGAAAGCATATTAGTGATGCTGTGGTAGTGGATTCCTCTGTGAGTGCTGACATTTAAGAAAATCTTTCTTTTGATGAGATTCCTGCTGAGATTCTTGATTTCAGTGTCCGAAGACTAAGGAACAAAGAAGTTCCCTTGGTCAAAGTGTTGTGGCGAAACCAATCTGTTGAGGGTGCAACTTGGGAAGCTGAGGCGGATATGCGATCAAAGTACCCTCACCTATTTTCCGCGAACTACGATCAAGCTGAAGGTACCGTTCTTTCCTAAATCATGCACTTTTGATAAAAGTTGCAGCAGTTCAGCTATCATTTATTATGTGTTCAACTGCAATTTCTTGAATTTATGCATTCTATGTTGCATTCGGAGTGAGAAACGATGTAGTGATGAGTCTAACGAATGCTTTCAGCTGTATGATCTATTCCCTATCTAATCTTGGAATGTCTAGTGTCATTCGAGGATGAATGTTTCCAAGGGGGGGATGATGTAATACCCCGGGAAATTTTTGTTGAAATTTTTTGCGTAAACGTGTTGGGTTCTATCCTCTAGAATGAATTATAAATTTTTCGTGTGTAATGTCTTAGATTATGACCCACCTTTGCGTAAAGTATCGAATAATCTTTCCAACGATATGTGGATCATCCAAAACGGACACCCGAGCGACGAGTTATGAACATTCCGATCGAACCGTGAATAGTAGTGAACAGTAAAACGTGCAGGAAAAAGTACTGAGGCCTGGAGTATTTTTGCTACAACTTTAAATGATCATAACTGCTTGTACATAATGATCTGGGTGATCTACTATATATCAACGGAAAGCTCTGCGAGTCCTCTTTCTAATGAAATTGGTTTCATCCAATTTTTCTATCAGAGCAAAAATTTATGGTCGATCTACTTCAGCCTATCAAAAGTAAATTTTTGGGTCAACTTTAAATAATCATAACTCCTCGTACACAATGATATGAGTGAGATACTATATATCAATGGAAATATATGAAAGTCCTCTTTCTAATGAAATTAGTTTCATCCAATTTGGATATCGAAGTAAAACGTTATGGTTGATCTACTTCAGACTATCAAAACAGTCCACCAAAGGACAGATTCGAGAATTATTTGATTTTAGGAGCGTTTTGGTCATTCCCCCTCACCCAAAATCCATCCAAACCCTATATTAAAGCCTATTAGAAGCATTATATGTTATATTTCATCAAATTCCCTAAAAAAAACCCTAAGCTCCTATATCCAACTTCAAGAACCTCCAAAGTTCACGATTAATTCTGCAAATTTATTCAAGATTCCAAGTTCCTAGTTCAATAACTCCAAGAACCATCATTCAAAGGTACGATTAACATCTCAAAATGAGTATCGATCTAAAGTTCATCATTCAAGGTATGTGGAGTTTTTCAACAAGAACTTTCTTTCATTCTTGTGCCCAAAAGTAATTTTCTTTACAAAGGCATGATTTTTATTTGATTTTTATGAATTTGAAGCATGAACGCATATCTTATCTTATGATGATTATCATGAAATCTTGATGTTTATGATTTTGAAAGATGAATTTACATGTGTGGAGATATAAAGGATGAATCTTGAACGATATTTATCATGATTTTGATATTTGGGTCGTGAATCCCCATTGGAAATTGTGTGTTTTTGAGAAAGTGTGTGTTATAAGCACGTTGATGATGAATATTTGAGATATTTTGAATGATTTGACCTTTTGGTCTTAATGGAGTTGTTTTGAACTCGAATGTGAAAGAAATCTACAACGTGGTTGATTTTGATAGATGAGAAGCATGATGGCTCCCGATGTATATTTATATATTACTGAAATTATTTTGTTGTGGATTGTCTTTGAAATGATCTGAGCTAAGTCCGGGAGAAATATTTAGCACCGAGTGGGAGGTATAAAGCGACCTTACTTTCCTAGAACTACGTGCCCCCGAAGGAGTGAGCCTGAGGCTGATTTATATAGTGATAACTAGTTTGTGTGGATTTGATATTGATAGTCCTACTCCGATGGAAAGGATAGGACGGCTCTCCCCAATATGGGTTGTAAGTTGGACTCAATGTAGCTCACATGGTTTATGTTGTTTATAGGATCTCCCAGTGTGTGTGTGTTTCCTTGTATCTATGGTGAATAGTGGAGTGATTTGAAAGTGGAATTGTGAAAGTTATTCTTTCGAAAGATTTAAATGATATTTACATTATGAGAATTGATATTCTTGATGAACTGAAAGTGATTGACAAATTATATGATGACTCACATGTGTTATTGTACTTATTTCATCCTCTCATGATTATGATGATTTTCTTTGGGCTATGCGAGTCTTTCATACATCCTGCATATTTCTTATAAATATTTATGATGATGATGTTTATACAACTGCATACACCCCCATATACTCGGTTCCTTCCCATGGTACTAACCTACATCTTTGGATGTGGGCTGTATTTTCTCGAAATATAGGTTTAGGTGCTCAGTTCCAGGTTTGACAGTGTTTTTTCAGGCACGCTGTTCTACGTCCTCTGTTGTGGTGAGTCCTCATGTTCCGAGGACGTGATGTCTGATGTTGGTTTCACGGAATTATTTACATTTGATAACTGAGTATGAGTCAGTTGGGGCATGTCTCAATGGCTCGCTGGTTTTATTGATTTTCTTAGTGGCTTGTCAGACTAGTATAGATGTTGGGAGTTAACTAATAAGTCGTATTTTGTTATCTTTCTGAAATTCTTTTATTCTTGGATGATGATTACTCTGTTGATATTTGAGGGTTATTTATGGAAACCCTGTTGATTTGTGTTGAACTGAATGAAAATGGCTCAAAGGGTTAACTTGGGGCTACTCATAGCCTCAAGCACCGTGTGACGCTTCGGGACCCATTTTCTGGGGCGTTACATGGACGTGCCAATAATCCATTCCATGCGCCCTCACTCGGCCTGGACATTTCAGGTGTCCAAATTGAGTCCGAGTTGTGTATTGTGCTTTTATTGATCCATTACAAGCCTTTTTGAGTTATTTCCACTTGATTCAAATATTTTATATCCTTCAAATATCATAATAATCCATTCACCAATCATCCTATATCATAAAACACAACAATTTAGAACTCAAAACAACACAATATTCAAAACGGTGAACTAGAAACACGAGCTATGTATAGGCTAATTCACATTGATCTTAAGTTTATTATTTTGACTCTTATCTTGATCTAATTAACCCTTGAAAATTATAGCCAAGTTTTTTCACATATAAATACACAATAACAATCTTAGAAACTCATTAAACACATTAGAACCCAACACGTTAGACTAGACAAACACCTAGCTCAAGCTAGTCACACTAGTTTTCTCGATTGAATTCTAAATGATCAATTTGAATCAAAAATTTCTTGGAAACACCATTAAATATTGTAGACACACACATGGACACCTAGATACACATTTATATCATTATAAACACAATAAGCACTTGAATTATCCTCAAAACAAGGCTAAAAAGACTAGAATAGCAATGCTAGAATGCATAAATACACCCAACATCACTGAGTATCATGCCCTTGATTCTCTAGCAGCAAAAACTACATAGATCCTTCATTTTTAAGACACCTAGGCATATCACATGAATATTCTCTCATCCCCTATTCAGACAATATCAGTGTTTTACACCTCACCGGTAATCCTTTTCTCCATGCTCACATAAAACATGTTGAACTAGACTATCATTTTGTATGAGAAAATATTGCAGCTGGTGCAATGATCACTAAATATGTTCCATCTACAACCCAAGTGGCTGACATTTTCACGAAGGCCTTATCAAAGCAGCAGTTTTAATTTCTACGTAGCAAACTTGGAGTATTCTCTCTACCAACATCCATTTTGAAGGGGAATAAAAGTGAGTTCCATAAGGAGTACGAGTCGTATAAGTAGATGTCCACATAAAAACTTGTACAATAGAAATAGGAGTCCTAAGTAGTATAGTCGAAGAGCAATAGCTCTCTCATATATAAATTAGGTCGTGAAAAACGTGTATATGTAAGAACAAATAACATAATGTTTAGCCTTGTTTCCAAGTCTTCATCTGCTAAAGTTTCTACATCCTGAATCACCCGAACTCTATTCAAAGATTTGTGAAGCAAGTCAGTACCACGAGGTCTAACCTCTTCAACCAATAGGAGATCGACAACCCCTACCACAAAATTTCTATAAAGGGGCCATCTCGATACTTGAATAGTAGCTATTAATATAAGCAAACTCAGCTGAGGCTAATTATTGCTTCCATTGACACCCAAAATCCATAACACATGCACGGAGCATATCTTCGAAACCTGAATAGTCCACTCCGACTAGCCATTAGTTTAGGGAGGGAAAGTTGTGTTAAAATCAATTCGAGTACCCAAATCCTCCTAAATAGTCTACCAGAAGCTAGAAGTGAACACTAACACGGGTACCCTATAAAGGCAAACTATCTCACAAACATAAATACGGGCCAACCTTTCAGCACTAAGGAAAATCTAAATAGGGTTGATTTGTCAATCAATTCATAATTACCCAAATACTATTAGAACTATGAGAAGTACAAGGCAATCCAGTCATGAAGCCTATAGTGATCTACTCCTATTGCCACTTAGGAATGGGTAATCTCTGAAGCAAACAACCTGATTTTTTATGCTCGGCCTTCACCCGCTGATAACATAAGCAACGAGCTAAAAAATCAGCTACATCCTTCTTCATACCACTCCACTAGTAAAGTTGTGCAAATCACGATACATCTTAGTCAGTGTAATTCCCTGAGTCTGTACCCCAGACGCTACACGGTGCTCATAATCTTGAAGGACCACAAGCTAACCTATGACTGGTACCTACTGTAATAACTGAATAGTAATACTGCAAATATATGGAAATTAGGTGGAAAATATGCCATAAGGTTCAATATTGTAATAAAACCGAATATGGTATAACAATACCAAAACTGAAACATCTGTCTGAAAAATACTCTAGTCTAGAAAGCCTGTATATCTGAAATATAGAGTTGATGGGACAAGTCTTCAACTAACTCCAAACTACTAAAATAAGATAAACTAATGAAATAATCATCATGTCCTCAAACTAAGAGGAATCACCACTAACTCTGTCAGCTAAATATCTGAACTGCTAAGTATGATTGGGAGCCCACGTGTCTGAACCTATGATATAAAACATCATAGCACAAAAGAAAGATATGCATCAGTACTTTGAATGTACTGATATGCAGAGTGAGGTAGGTTAAAATGCATGGGTTCATATGTATAAAGAATACTAACTAAATGACATGAATATAACTGAATGAGAGTACATGCGTGAATATGTAAATTGTAACTGAGATCGTGATAACACTAGATTACCAAATTCAAATACTGATTAACTGATAGCTGAGCCTATTGATACTAAATTACTGATAGCTGAGTGGTTGTATTTGACAGTCTTAATACTGTGGAGCTATACTGAGTTCCGTTCTGAGCTGAGTGACTGTTTCTGATAGTCCTGATTTTCTGTAAAACTGAACTGAGTTCTATACTGAGATTGGAGCTGAAACTAAGAATGTGGGAGATAATGATCTAACTGACATGCCCATCTCTGAACTGATTGGGGTCCAACCTATAACCTCAGTTGGAAGGGTGTCAGTACCATGACACGGGTAAAGACAAGCTGAGTTACCCTCATCTGGCAAGTGCTCTGAACGAGAATGGTGGTACCCTCAACTGGCAGGTAGATCACCTCATCAAACCTCAACTGGAAGGTTGATGTGACAAACTATGCTGGCTATGTAGTTCTGGAACATAAGGACTGCTTCTATGGATCACACCCTCTACTGGCAGGTGAGTCCTTATCCGTGGGTTCACTCGGTGATGAATCCTACTCCCAACTGAATAGACACTGGAATGGATTCTAAACTATTCTAGGCTAGACTGAACTATTTCTGATCATACCGTATAACGGAACTGAACTGAGTTCATTGGGTTCCATGGACTGACGAAATGCTACTTAATTCTATTAACTGACTGAATTCTACCGACCATGACATGACTAATACTATCTTGTGACTGACCATGGCTCTAGGTAAACAACTAAATTATCGGGTATTGAATACCCCAGGACTCGATAGCATAAATTGTACGACATGGCACAATCTTGAAACATGATAAATAACTACTTGATCATTATTCATTCATAGGGACATTCTATCAAACACTTACATGACAAGAACTTAAATACATGTTAACATGATAATTTCATTATTTAATTCTCATGAACGATTCATCAAACACTTAAACGAAATAATCTATGCACATGACACTAAAACAACATGTACACATCATAGTTCAATTCCACATTTACAACTTTAAGGGTTTCAACATGGTTTCGCATGATAATGCACTCATATCAATCAATTCCATATAAATCTTGTAGTAAATCATGAACTAGAAACCCCATTAACATGGTAATCATGAACACATTCAAATTCAACCATGAACTTCATTAAACTCATAAACTTGTAGTTAAAAAGGGGTTCTTGAACTCCAAGGGTGGAAGGAAACCCTTGGATGAACACTTGACATACTTTGGTTGCTAAATTCTTGAAGAACAATAGGAAATCTTGAGCCTTGGCCTTGAAATTAAATCACCTAGGGTTTTTGTTCTTGAGCAATTTGAGAGAAAGTATATTTTGCTCAATGAAGGTTGAATCTCGTGTTTTAGGGCTGAATAGGGATGGGGAAAAGACCCAAATACCCCCCAAGGACGCGACTTTTAAAGACTAAAAATTAGATTGTCAATGCGCAAGATGATGCACCGCATCATTGGCATTGACGCGATAGCCAACGCGCCGCGTTGAGTCCGTGTCAGTTTACTAGAAAATGCCACTGGAAGCCAAGGAAAAATATTAATCATCGCGATAGCCGTTGCACTACGCTGAGATCACATCGATACACTATTTTGGATTCCCAAACATGGTTCAAACAAGGTCTGAAAAATCTAAAACTCATCCAAGAATACCTACTAACATTCCTGATCATGAATCAATCTAAAGATCGATACTTTATGGTCATAAGAGCTATGAAATATAGTTTCCAACTTATGAAGGCCAAAATAATACTAAGTATGAATACTTAGCTAGAATTTTCTAAGTCTGGGACCCCTTAACAAACTTAAAAGACTGAGTTGAGATTAGGATTTTGCGGGGTCTTACAATATCTCCCATTGGGAACATTCGTGTTCGAATGAGACTGATTAAACTGGGAATATTGATAGACTGGATTTAGACACTGGATATGCATAACTGAAGCATAATTTCACTACTGAAATTTTTGATATACTGAATTATCATACTAAACATGCATATCTGATACATGAGTACATAGTTGAACATGATTCATGAATACATGACTAGGATTACTGATAAGCTTAGCTTATATACTGGACACGTATGTTTGATGCATGAGTACATGACTGGAATAATTCGTGAATGCATGACTAAGTATGAAACGTTAATTGATACCAAGTAGGTAGCTATATTTAAACATGAGACTGAGTAAATTTAAAGAAAATCTGTTACCTTGGGCTGAGTCTGTGTTTACGGAGAAAAGGTGTGGATACTTGGTCCGCATGTCTGCTTCTGCTACCCAAGTAGCTCCCTCAACGGACTGATTCCGCCAAAGTACTTTTACTAGACGGACTTCTTTGTTCCTCAGTCTGAAAATCTATTAATCAAGGATTTTGACTGGAATCTCCTCATAAGAGAGACTGTTATGGATATCTATGCCCTCTATAGGGACTACGACTACTGGGTCACCTATGAGTTTCTTAAACAAGGAGATAAGGAACACTGGATGCACTGAAGCTAATTCTGAAGGCAACTCAAGCTTGTAAGCTACCTTTCCAAAATGGCTGAGAATTCGGTAAGGACCGACATAGCGGGGACTGAGTTTCCCCTTCTTGCCAAACCTCTTCACTCCTTTCATAGGAGATATTTTCAAATATATAAAACCACCTATCTCAAACTCAAGATACTTTCTGCGAATATTTACATATGATTTTTATCGGCTCTGAGCTGTCTTAAGCTTTTCCCTGATCAACTGAACTTTCTATAAGGTATGAAATACCAAGTCAAGATCTACCACTAAGGCCTCACCCACTACACCTTCTCCCATAAAGCACCTCAAATGGAACCATTTAAATGTTGGAATGATAGCTGTTGTTATATGCGAATTCAATCAAAGGCAAGTGGTCATCCCAACTACCTTTAAAGTCTATCGCACATGCTCATAGTATATCTTCTAAATTCTGAATGGTCCTTTCTGCTTGACCATCTATCTGAGGATGAAAGGCTGTACTAAGGTGAACTCGGGTACCAAAACCCTTTTGGAATGCCTTCCAAAAATAAGAGGTGAACTGGGTACCCCTATCTGATATAATGGATAATGGAATACCGTGCAATCTGAACAACTCCCTGATATAGAGTTTTGCATAATCTTTGGCTGAATAAGAGGTATGGACTAGTAGGAAATGAGTTGATTTGGTCATCCTATCTACAATGACCCAAACTGAATCACACTGGCAACGAGTACGAGGCAAACTTGTCACAAAGTCTATGTTCACTTCTTCCCACTTCTAGGTGGGAATATTGAACTCCTGTATGGACCCACTTAGCTTCTGATGCTCGATCTTAACCTGCTGATATATTGAGCACTTAGCCAAAAACTATGCAATATCTCTCTTCATCCCACTCTACCAATAGATCTCTGGCAAATCACAGTACATCTTAGTGGCCCCTGGATGAATAGAGTAGCGCGCACCATACATTTCTGCAAGAATTTGATGTCTTAAATCATCTACACCTATCACACATAGCTGACCCTAGCAGCGCAACACACCATCTCCTCCTTGGGAGAAAACCTCTACCTTCTGATCTCTGACTGATTCTTTTAACTTAGCTAGACTAGGATACCTATCCTGCTTTTTCTTCACCTTGGAAACTAGGGATGATTCTAAACTACTCTGCACCCATACACTACCTTCTGATGAATCGACTAAGCGAATACCTAGTCGGGCAAGCTGATGAACTTCTTGAGCTAACTTTTTCTTACCATCCTCCATATGAGCAACACTACCCATAGACATCCTACTGAGATCATCGGCCACTACATTGGCTTTACCTAAATGATATAGGACGCTCATGTCATAATCTTTCAACAACTCTAGCCACCCTTTTTTATGGAGGTTTAGGTCTTTCTGAGAGAACGCATACTACAGGCTCTTATAGTCTGTAAACACATCAATGTACACCTCATACAAATAGTGCCTCTAAATCTTTAAGGCAAATACTACTGCTACTAACTCAAGATCATGAGTAGGATAGTTCTTTTCATAAGGCTTAAGCTATCTAGAGGCGTCGGCTATGGCCTTACCTCTCTGTATCAAAACACATCCCAAACCGACTCTGGAGGCATCATAATATACCACAAACCTATCTGAACCATCTAGTAGGGTCAAAATTGGAGCTGTAGTGAGTCGAGTCTTCAACTTCTAAAAACTCTTTTCACAAGAATCTGACCACTGGAATTTGACTTTTTCCTGAGTCAATCTGGACATAGGGGATTCAATAGATGAAAATCCCTCAATAAACCATCAATAATAGCAAGTGAAACCCAAAAACTTCTAATATCTAATGGAGAGATGGGTCTAGGCTAGTTTATCACTACTTTGATCTTTTGGGGATCAACTCTAATGCCATCATCGAAAATGATATGGACAAGGAAGGCTACTGACCTTAACCAAAATTTGCACTTACTGAATTTGGCGAATAACTAATGGTTTCTGAGAGTCCAATACTATTCTAAGATGGTCTGCATGATCATGCTCACTACGGAATTAAAGAAGAATATCATCTATGAAAACTATGATGAACATCTCTAAGTACTACCTAAACAACCGTTCATCAAGTCCATGAAGGCTGCTGGAGTAGTGGTACACCAAAGGACATGACTAAGAATTCGAAGTGACCATACTGAGTTTTAAAAACTGTCTTTGAAATGTCATATTCTCTGACTCTGAGCTGATGATAGCCTGACCTGAGGTCTATCTTAGAAAAGTAACTGGCACCCTGAAGTTGGTCAAATAAGTCATCGATTTTGGGAAGTGGATACTTGTTCTTGACCATGACTTTATTTAGCTGACGGTAGTCAATATATATTCTGAGAGAACGATCTTTCTTATGCATGAATAAAACCGATGTACCCCAAGGGGATACACTGGGTCTAATTAATCCCTTATCTAGGAGATTTTTTAAGTATTTTTCAATTCTCTAAGTTCTGTTGGAGCCATTCTGTATGGAGAAATAGGTATGGACTGAGTATTTGGAAAAAGGTCTATTTCAAAATCGATTTCTTTTTCAGAAAAAACTGTGGGAAAATCTTTTGGAAACACATCTGGAAATTTACATGCTACTGATACTAATTAAAGAGTAAGGGTTTCTGAACTAGAGTCCTGAACTCAAACGAGATGGTAGACACATTCCTTAGATATCATTTTTCTCACCCGAAGGTAAGAAACAAGTTGACCCTAAGTGCTGAAGTACTACCCCTCCATTCTAGGATGGGCTTATTTGGAAACTGCAATTGGACAATTCTATTTATGAAGTCTACTGGGGCATAGTAGGAATGAAGCCAATCCATGCGAAGAATGACATCAAAATCAGTCATCTCTAATTCAACTAAGTCTGCTAAAGTAACTTTTTGAGATACCATAACTAAACAGTTCCTGTATACCCACCGAGCTATGGTAGATTTATCCACTGAGGTAGAGACTGAGAAAGAATCAACAAGAATTTTGGGACTAACTCCAAAATTAATAGCTATATATGGAGTAACAAAGGATAACAAAGCTCCTGGATTTAGCAAAGAATAAACATATAAATGAAAAAATTATAACATACCAGTGACCATATTAGGAGAACTTTCCTGATCCCGTCGGGACTAAAGAGCATAGAGTTTATTTGGGCGCTGCCCACTGGTAGCACTGGAAGCGACACCCTGCTGATTCAGGCAATCGGACTGGGCTGGGGGACGATTATACTGATCCTAAGAACCTGACTTGGGACAATCTCTAACTCTGTGGCCTGGCTTGCCATACCCAAAACACACATCGCTGCTCTCTCTACAGATACCCTAGTGATTTATGCCATATTTCTAACAAAGGGAATTGGTTCGGGCGCTAGTAACACTACCCTGGATTTTAGGGCCTGGTGCCTTATCTTTGTTGTCGTCTCTAAATTTCTGCACTAGAGCACTGGCTAAGGATGGAGCTGGAACTGAGGAGTTTAGGTAGAACTGAGTACAATTCCCATCCTCTAACTTATGCTGAGCGAAGTTGAAACTACCTATTGTCTCTCTCTTGAGCATGGACCATGAGCTTGGATATGTCCATCTCCTTAATTGTTATATCTCAACTCTAGAGTAAAGTAATTTTAGTTCGATTTAGAGTTTATTAAGTGGTTCACAGACTTAGAATAACAGCTTTAAGCTAAGGGGGAGATAGTAGAACAGGTAACCAAGTCAGGCTTTTAGATTTCAGTAGTAACATCAGTATGTGTAGAAAAGCAGTGGGAGAGGATAATGCCCAACCCATCTTTACCTCAGTGCAAAACTTTGTATTTCAGCTATCATGATATCTACTTATGTTTTACATGCCAGCTTTATGATCATAGATCATATTTGTGCATATTATCAAAATTCATGTACGCTTATAGTTCTTAGTATAAGGAGTTCCAGTTAACTCAGTGTTACAAATCATGTTCCATGAATACAGAAACTCTAAACTCAGGTCATGTAGCTCATGACTTATTGACTCATGCTTTATAATATGCTCAGTTCCTATGAATCATGCTACACTCCTAATGATCAACTAAATTCAGATTATGTTATGAATATCCCCAGTTTAGAACTCTTAATAAATCCATGATTTTAATATTCTATTCCTCAGGCCTCAGTTAAGTGTCAAGTTCTGTATAATATCCATTCATACTTTAGGTCCTCATGTTTTAACCTTTTAGTGGACTCTCCTTATGAAATGATGTAGTGATGAGCAATTGCTTAGGTGGGAGAGAGTAAATATTTTATGTTAAAGAAAGATTATTGCATGCTTATTTTATATGAGGCTGTAGTTATGAAGATATGCTTGAATGTCATGTTGGTATGCAAGTGGATAAATGTATTTCGTGTAGTGAATGGCTAGTAGGAGGTTGTACTTAGTTATTGAAAGAAAAATCAAAATTATTCAGGAGATGGGAAGTTATAAAATGCAGAGTGTCTTGAATTCGTGATTCAAGTTAGTACTATAGTGTTATGTGTGCATTTCGTAGATTTGAGTAGGCTTAAACATAGTGGAAGAATTTAGTCCAGCTTAAACCTCACTAGGTAGAGTTATCAGTGTCTACGTGTATTTTTAGTAGCCTCAAGTGAAATATGGTGTTGAAGTAGAAATTATAGATGAGGGAATAGTTGACAAACATGGCTAAGATTACAAGTTAGTAGTTGCAGCGCATAAGGCTTAGTAACTCTATCTTATATGATGTTTCATAGGCCTTGCTCCATATTGCAGAATTTTATCCATGTTGTGATTTCTTATTCAAATGTCTTATTCAGACCATGCCAAGATCCCTTGCTCCCTAATGTCATTAGAAATTTATAGAAAGTGTGTCAAAGAAATGCTCTAGTCAAGTATAAGTTTTCAGCATGAGTTAGTTCGTAAAGCCAGCAATTTAGTTTAGCAGTTAGGCGAACAATAACGTATGGTTTCCTATCTTTCCATCTAGTCATACTATACAAAGTCTCATGAATATGACTATCCCAAGATGGAGCACCCTGGTAGTTGCGAGTTCAGCTCATTTCATGTATCATGCCTCAGTTTTAGGTCCCAAATATTCAGTCACAATTTAGTTCGTAGGTGCCCCGTGCATCATCTCAGCCTTTCCTCAGTATTTCAACCAAGTCAGCATCCTTCGGGGGATATAATATCCCAAGGAGGAGATGCAATATAATCCCCCAAGCTTTTATGTCCTAAACCTTCCATTTTCTCTTCACGTAACAAGATCTGGATTAAAGTAATGGGTACTCATAAATTGACTCTCTCGTTCCAATATCAGCCGTATGACCATTCCTATGTCATGGCATGTATTCAAGGAATCAGCTCAGTTCATGTATCATGTAGAACGGACAAGTTTCAAGGGTATTTTTGTAATATTTGACAAATGTGAAATTGGGGAAAAAATAGGGGTTTATAACTCATGTTTCATCCATATTTGAGGGAGCTTATCTTTTATCTATCCTTCATCTTTATCTTAGTTTTTAGGGTTTTATCACTTAGAGCTTGGAGTAAAATTTATGCTAATCTTGAGATAAAAAGACATTAGAGTGACTCCTAAGTGAAGAATTGGCAAATCACATAGAATATTCATTGGAATTTAAAGTGTGGTTTGCATTCTCTTTGTATTTCATGAATAAAATTGATGGAGATTTGGGTATATTTTTGCTTATTATCTTTATGAGTTGCTAGTTCTTCCTCTTGGGGAGCGCAAGTGTGTGTGGGTTGTGATTATTAGCTTTAATTCTTAGTTAATGTTATTAGGTTTCACAAATGTTTGATTATAAAATGAAATATAAGCCTCAATTTCCCTGAACCTTGCATCGTCCTTGAAACAGGGATATGGGTAGTTTAGATCCTATATCATCCTTGAAAGAGGGATATAGGTGACATAATCATTTATGAACAATAAGATAGATAATAGTCATTCCTTTTAATTGTCTTAGAAATAAGGATAAATTGTGGAATTGCTATATCTTGGGCATCATCCTAGAAATAGGGATGCCCAATTAAGGCTTTGTGATGATTAGATGACCATACCCACGAGGCATTCGAAAGAATTCATAGGTGATAGTTTGGTACTTTGTTGAAAGGCTAGTATCGAAATCCTTAATCGAGCCTACCCACGCATGCTTTAACTAAAATTTAAAGTTGATTTTTATGTACCCACACAATAGTTGCCTCTAGTAAAGCATAGCCCCAAGATCTGTTCCTAATTTATTATGCTCTAATTATTCTTAGCCTTAAGTTAGTTCTTTAGAAGCCCTAATTTGTGATCTTTTCATAAGCATTTCAAAAAAACCCAAACACTTCTATCTTAGGTTTGAATTTAGCAAGTAACTTTTGTTTCGAACTTATTAGATCACCAATCACATTATTCCTCATGGATTAGACCCCAACTCAAAGTGGGTAATTATATTGACAACGACTGCCTTGCACTTAAATTGGCGTGTAAGTTGAGCGTAATCAGTAAGTCTCGAAGGGACGAACACTGGAAACCACGGATATTTCCCATGATGGCTTTAGTTTTCCTTCAGATGTTCCTTAGTTTGTGCTGCTAACATGCACTGGGGGCCTTTTAGTAGGGGATCTGACCATGGGTGCCTTTAGGACGGATCGAGCTGCACGTTCAGGTTAATGGTTTTAAAACTCTCATGGTCATGACTCTTACCCTATCCTGGCATCTTATATCTATGTACATATGAATGTGTGGATGTTATTTTGATTGATTTTGGACATGACATTACGTTATTACTTTTCCTAAGCTACATGCCAGTGCTTATCCCGCTGACCGTCCTAGGATGCTACATCATTTCATGATGTAGAGACCGAAGGCACTTTATTGTTCCTGTGCAGCGTTAGGTGGATTAGCGCATTTTTTGAGTTGTCGTGAAGCGGTGAGCCTTCATCTTTTGGAAGGCCTTATCATTTCATTATTCTTTATTTATGTACTCAGTATCTTTTGGATGCTTTTGGACATAGTCAGGGGCATGTCTCTACTAGTTACTATTCTGGTTTTAGAGGTTATTGTGGATAAATATGGGTTAGTTGGTTATTAATTGACTCTTAATTTTCATTGAGTTATTCATTCATCTTCTTATTACTATTTAATTGGCTTCCACATTGTTATTATTATTATTATTGTGATCTTGAGGTTAGGTTAAGAGGGTGGTCTTCGGTCCATGGTGGACTTAAGATATCCATCACGTCCAGGCCCTGGTTCGGGTCATGACATAGTTGTTAGACATAAGTCCATAATCACAATATTATAGGAAATCAGACATAAAATGATGAATAGACATGTCGATATAATCAAATTTGCTAAAACGTGGATTTCAGACATTGCACCTATGGAAAGAACTATTTTAAAGATAATAAGGAATATTCAAATAGGTGTAGACGACAATGAAATAAGGTTAATGGTTTTGAAATTGGGATTTGTTTTTTTTTTTGGGAGGAGGGGGGGGTTTACACACTTGTCGTTCACTTGGACAAGAAGTATTGTGACTGTAGGTTATGGATGTTAAGAGGTATTCCTTGTCCTCATGTTATTTATGCTTATTATTACTTGAATAAAGATCCTAATCAACATGTAGAACACTGGTATAGGAAATAAACCTTTCTTAAGTCTTATAACTATTTCATCCAACCAATTCCCAATATGAAGATATGGCCTGAAACCACAAACCCATCAATTGAGCCTCCAAAATCAAGAAAGATGCCAGACAAACCTACCAAGAACAGAAGAAAGAGCAGGGATGAACCAAAGTGGGTCAAACTATCAAAAAGGTATCAAGATGACCTATTCAAGATGCAACCAAGTTGCCCATAACAATACTATGTGTGCAAAAAGATTAAGCCTTAAATCAATTTTATAACAGTTAATATTTATTGTAAAGTTATCATATTTCTGAACTTTTGGTATTTCTGTTTGTTTGCTAGAATGGAATGGGGAGCAGTAGTAGTACTCATCCTAGCACTCAGTCTTCACCCTCATGGAATTCACCATAACCACCATAATGAGTTCTATTTGAGGGGACACTAGTATAATGCCAAGGGATACATACACTGTAAGTCAGTCAAGAGTAAGTGATATATATTCAGCCTTTATATTATTATTATTATTATTATTATTATAATTATTATTATTATTATTATTATTATTATTATTATTATAATTGAAACTGATGAAAATATTGTGTTGCATTTATTGATATTTCCACCATCATCGAATATTTATGTTATATAGTCTAGGATGGGGTATCATTCACAACCAAGCTCCACCTTTCAAGCATATGCAACTACAGAATCCATTCAATTAGGATCTATTTATGTTGACCCAGTTGCTGTGCCAAAAGCACCTCAAATAAAGGTGTCAAGCGGGGTTGGTAGAGGTCAAGGTGGTGCTGGTAGATGTGGTGCTTCTAGAGGTAAAAATGGGGATGGTAGAGGTCAATATGGTTCTGGTAGAGGAGGAGAAGGAGGAACTGGTAGAGGTCAATGTGGTAGGGAGGTAAAGGAGAAATTGGTAGAGGTCAAGTAGGTACTGGTAGATATCGTAAGTTGTTATCTATTGTAATTTATAATACTTTTATATAATTTTTGAATAATATTTGTTACTCTCCTTGTTTAGAGTTTTGTGTCATTGATAGCCAATTATATTTTTTAAATAATTTAAAATTTTAATTAGTGTGATTTATAATATTTCCTCTATTTCTATTAAGTGACACAATACTTAGATGGTCATAATAATTAGTTAGGGGTGATGTAGTAAAATTATAATTGAAGCAGCGAAACATAAATGTCTTAAATGACTTACAACAAATAATTAGAAGTAACATAGCAAAATTACTATAAAAAATATTTGTAAAAAATTAAGTGGACCTCATACAAGACATCAAGTTAATTTTAAATGTCAAAAGTTAATTTATCATTTTTATATTTATCTTATCTTTTTTATTAAATATTATTAATTTTTTAATACTTAAATGACTTACAATAATTAATTAGGGCGATATTTAGTAAAATCATAGTTGAAGTAGCTAAAACAGACATATCATAAATGTTTATTTTACTTTTTTAATTAAATATTATTAATTTTGTAATACCTAAATGACTTATAATAATTAATTAGGGATGATATAGTAAAATAACGTTTGAAGCAGCTGAAACAACATGTTATAAATGATTATTTTGCCTTTTTTAATTAAATATTATTAATTTTTTTAATACCTAAATGACTTATAATAACTAATTAGGGGTAATATAGTAAAATCACGAATTAGATATTATTAATTTTTTAATATATAAATGACTTATAATAATTAATTAGAGGTGATATAGTAAAATTACGGTTGAAGCAGACATGTCATAAATGTCTATTTTATATTTTAATTTAATATTATTAGTTTTTAAATATATAAATGACTTATAATAATTAATTAGGGGTGATATAGTAGAATTATGGAGTAGTAAAAATTTAAATGCGAAATATAGTGAAAAAGTTATTAACTTTTAAAAGGGTAAAATAAAAATTTTATGATACTCATATTTCTTTTCTATATATTTCTTTTTTTTTCTATATATTAGAAAGAGTGGTTTCAACATGGCATATATTTGATATTAAATTCAAAGCTAAGGGCATTAAGGTCTTTAAAAAAAATTATTAGCTCATATTGAAAATTTTTTGAGCTTCTACTAATGGACCTATCAAAAGTCTTAAAACAAAGCCCACATTTTTTTAATTAATTACGGATAATGCCATTTAAAAAGTTTACATAAATGCCATCACTAGCCTTTCATTCTTTTCCACATGTGGGCCCTTTATTTGTCATCTATTTTTCATTTTTAATAATTAATATGATAAATATAATTTAATACATTTTATTCTTTATTTACATTTCATATCAAACATATAATTTGTTTTCTTCCTTATTTGTTACATGAAATACAAGTTTGCCTAATTTAAATTTTTAATGTATAATTAATAAAGCTAATTTAATAAAATAAATTTTTAGTAAATATTTTTTTTAGATTTGTGTCAAGTCAATATATACCAATAAAAAGAAATTAAAGAAAAATACCTTACAAGATTTTATTTATATAAGGTTAAACATAATTTGTTACTAAATAATAATAATAATTAGTTATTTTTATATATGTAAATCATATTATCCGTATTGGATTAAGAATACTATCCCTACGAGTTAATGAATTTTTTAATTAAAACTTTGAACATTAATTATTTGTTGGATTGTAGTTATTTTAATCACCTCAAACTCAAACCAAAAGTTTTAATATTTTATTTTTAAAAAACTTAATATATAACTTATTTAATTAATTTGATATTTTCTCGATTTATCTGAAACTACTGAATTATGATTTTAACGAAATAAATCTAATAACTAGTGTTTCTTCGATTTTTAAAAATTCACCAACATTCCCGTATCACCCTTGATTAATTATTATTATAATTTATTTATATATTTAAAAATTAATAATATTTAATTAAAAATAAAATAGATATTTATGACATGTCTGCTTCAATCGTAATTTTACTGTATAACCTCTAATTAATTATTATAAATTATTTATATATTAAACATTTAATAATATCCAATCCGTAATTTTATTATATCACCCCTAATTAATTTTTATAAGTCATTTATATATTAAAAAATTAGTGCTTCCTCTTTTTAAAAAAGAATGACTTATTTTCCTTTTTAATCTGATTAAAAAATGACTCATTTCCTTTTTTGAAAATACTTTAATTTCAACTTTTCATATAACATGTTTAAGACCACTAGATTAACGGGCATTTTGGTACGTTTCACTCAACTTTAATTTAAGGTCACACGATTCAAAAGTCTTTTTTAGTCTTTTAAACTTTGTGTCAAGTCAAAATATGTCATTCTTTTTAAACTGAGGGAGTGGTATTTAATTAAAAAGATAAAATAAACATTTATGCCATATTTTTTTACCCCTAATTAATTATTATAAGTCATATAAATACTCAAAAATTAATAATATTTAATACAAAGGTAAAATAGATACAAAAATGACAAACTAACTCTCGATGTTTTAAATTAACTTGACATCTTATATGAGATCCACTTAATTTTTTTCCACGGGTATTTTTATAATAATTTTGCTATGTCGCTTCTAATTAGTCGATGTAAGTCATTTAATACATTTATGCTTCGCTGCTCAATCGTGATTTAATTATATCACCCCTAATTAATTATTATGTCCATATAAGCATTGTGCCCCTTGAATTTAAATAGAAGAAATATTATAAAGTACAATAACTAAAAATTTAAATTATTTAAAAATATAATTGGCTATCAACGATACCAAACTCTGGACAAGGAGAGTAATATATATTATTCATAAAAAGTATTATAAATTACAATAGTTAACTATATGTTTTAAAAAAATATGTAAAAAAATACGATAAATCATAATAATTAACAACTTAAAATTTTTTAAAAATATAAATATTTGATTGACTCTCGAAATTATATTAGTGTCACTTAAATTGGAATAGAAGAAAAGTATTATAAATCACAATAATTAAAAGCTTAAATTATTTTTAAAATATAATTGACTATCAATGCCACAAAAGTTTGGACAAGAAAAGTAATGTATATTATTTGAAAATTAAATAAAAATATTATAAATTACAATAATTAACAACTTAAATTATCTAAATACATATTAAAAGTATGATTGATTTTCTAAATTCTATTTGTGTCACCTAAATTGAGGCAAAAATAGCATATATTGAATTCATACTAGATCCCGGATGAATCTTAGAATGTATATGCAATTCTTTTTTTTAAATTTTTTTAATTTAAATATATCAAAATTGAAAAGACAAGTTCTAATACAACACATCAAATAGTGTATAAGAAATAATGTTAGCATAAATAATATCAATATTACTAATACAAGCATTATTAATGCAAACATTACTAATACATTTTATTCAAAATTATTTTTATACACTCTAACAAATGACTCCTACATTTCAATGGAAGAAACATATACAAAAGCAAAGTTCGATAAAACATTTACTGAAGTATGTTTTATCGTGTTCTCAAAATCAAATAACTTAAATTAATATGACAGATGGTAATTAATAGTTTTTTTTTATAGTTTTCAAAACAATTAAAATTTAAATTTAAAATATTAATTTAATTTATCTTCAAAGAACAAGTTGACAAATCAAAAAGAAGGAGAAATAAAAGAAAATGATGTTTATGTCGGCTTAGTAGGGGAATACATTGCAATTTTGGGCTATTAATTACAACCCACATGTGATGTAATATGCAATGACTAGATAACCCTTTATTTTTTTAACAATTATTCTCTATTTTACACAACATGTGTCAAGTCTTATGTATCAATTTTAATCTCATATTTTATATTTAATGTATCAAATTTGAGTCATATGATTAAAGATCTAAACTTCAAAATGCATCGAATTTTGTTATTTATATGAGTAAGTTATACATAATTATCTTATGAAATAATTTGGCTCCTTAAAAAATTACTATCAAGTAGTTAATATGTTTTGCTATTCATATTTTATAATTGGCCAAAGTCATCGAAAGACACTCAAACTTGTTGCCAAAATTCACTTAGACCCCTAAACTATGGTCTGTTCCTATCAAACCCCTAAACCACCCGAATTTTGTTCCAATTGGGCATTTTTTTCCTATCAGCTAAAAGCTAAAGTGTGTGTTGCAAACGCGTTGATGTGGCAAAAACGACGTATCAAAAGCTGACATATGGCATTGTGGGTCCAACATATTAAAAAATAATTATAAAATTATTTAAAAATAAAAATTAAAACTGATTATAAAAAATAAATTATAAAATATAAAAAAATTATAAACTTATTTAAAAAATAAAAATAAAATTTTAAAAAATAAAAATAAAAAATGGCATTTTGGATCCAAATTATGAAAAAATAATTATAAAATTATTTAAAAATAAAAATAAAAAACTGATTATTAAAAAGAAGTTTTAAAATTTTTTAAAAACAAAAATAAAAAATTGCATTGAGGATCCAAATTATTAAAAGATAATTATAAAATTATCTCAAAATAAAAATAAAAACCTGATTATAAAAAATAAATTATAAAATTTTTAAAAAATGAAAATAAAAAATGGCATTGAGAATCCAAATTATTAAAAAATAATTATATTTAAAAAATAAAAATAAAAAACTAATTATTAAGAAGAAATTATAAAAAATTTTAAAAAGTGAAAATAAAACCCCCACCTCCTACCCCCAGCCCCCAGCGTTCATCTACTTTCCTTCCCCCCCCCAGCGTTCATCATCTTTCTCTCTTCCTCCCCCCCACGTTCCTCTTCTTCTCCATGAAATAATTTTATAATTTCTCAAACTTTACACTAACACACATCACAACAAAAATATATTCACATTACAAGAAAAAACCTTGTTTTTCTTCTTCTTAGATTGATAATTAGTTTCCACCATATTCATATCAACAAAATAGCATCAATGTGGTGGGGTGAGGTATTGTGAAATGATGAAGACGTGGGGTGGGGTGGGGTTGAAACGATGAAGATGCGGGGTGGGGTTAAAGACGCAGGGGTGGGGTGGGGTACTGTGAAGAAGATCAAATAGGGGGTGGGGTGTTTTTAAAAAAAATTTAAGAAATTATAATAATTAAAAATTATATTATTAAAATAATTTAAATATAAATTTTGTAATTAATTTTTTTGGGGCCCCTCAGTGGCACTTGACATATTTCAATTCTTAATTTAGTAATAAAAAAAAAAATCTCACACGCCTAAAGCAATTACACTGCACACACAGTGCCATGTAGGGAAAAAATGCCCAATTGGAACAAAATTCGAGGGGTTTAGGGGTCTGATAGGAACAGGCCATAGTTTAGGGGTCTAAGTGAATTTTGGCAACAAGTTTGGGTGCCTATTGATGACTTTGGCCTTTATAATTCATATTGACATCAATCTAATTTATCATACATAATCAAAATATTTTAATGTTGAGCCTCATGCTGACACGGGCCATGCTATTCTAGTTTAATTATACATTTTAATAAGTATGGGCCCACCATATTCAATAGAATTTAGGCATTATTGTAATTAAATAGAAAAGGGAGGACTTTTATTTAAGGTCATGGTTGTAATTAAATGAAAATGGTTGGACTTTTTCTTTAAGAGTGTTGCTAAGGTTAAAAAAGAAAAGCATTAAAGATAACAATGATTAGCAAGTTAATTCTATAAAGGACCATTAGATCCTTAAATTTTTTATTAATTCCTTTAAACTACCATGTTGAAACCAATATTTCTATTATATAGAAAAATGTTAAAAATATTATTAGTGCCAGATTGAGCCAACCCCCTTTGCTTTATCTAATGCATCTCTACTTTACCAAAAATAAATACATAAAAAAGGACACAGATTTTCTTTAAACTTCATCATTTTGAGAAAACAAAGAAATAATTGATTAAGAAATTCATATCAACATTGTAAATATAAACTATTTATAAAAGTCGAATCCTCTATACACTTTAACCGGCAGCTTAAAAAATATAATATCACTTGAAGTACGAAAATTATCACCATATTATTAACAATGTTTTAGATTTTTAATTTACATATATCTAGAGAAAGATAATAAGCTATATATATATATATATATTATAGATGTCTTTTTGCAGTAAATTGGGGCACGAATGTCCCGATTCGTAGGTGTGAGAAGCTTTCTTTGTATGGTTTCAGGCAGGGTAGAGGTAGGCTGAAGAAATACTGAAGAGAGGTGATCACGCGGGACATAGAGCAGTTACAGCTCACTGAGGACATTACCCTAGATAGGAAGATCTGGAGGACGCGGATTAGGATAGAAGGCTAGTGCCAGTTTGAGTCGTTGGAGTAGGGCATTACTTGGTAGATGTATTATTCTTGCTAGGACACTTTGTTGCATGCTTTATTACGAATTTGTTTACTATTCTTTGTTTATTATTCCTTGTGGGTGGCGTATTTATGTCTTGACATCTTGTTCCATGCTTTATTAAGTATTTATTTATTATTCATTGTCTTGAGTCGGGGGTCTATCGAAAACAACCTTTCTACTTCTCCTGAAGTAGTGGTATGGACTGCATACATCTTACCCCTCCTAGACCCCACTATGTGAGAATACACTGGATTTATTGTTGTTGTCGTTGTTTATGCAGTAAATTGAATAGTAATATGTTTACTTCTATTTTTAATGATACATAATAATAAATAAATAACAGTTTTTTTTCATATACCATAGATTCTTGTGTCCGACCTTTCTTCAAATTCTTGCACATAGTTGCCCGTTTAAGATCGTAAAAAAAAATACTGTTTAGAAAATGATAAGTTTTGGTAATATCAAAACGATAGTGATCCATCATTCACAATTTGTTGTCATTCAAGAATATAACATAATTGATGCCGCTCTTCAAAGGATATTCATTTTCATCTCTTCTTTCTGAGGAAAAAAGTTAGAAATAACATTATCAAGTAAAAAATAAACATGATTAGTGTTTAGCCTCGAGAATTTTTAAAAGATACGTTCTTATAATAACCCATATACAATAAGTTGGTATAGTAAAAGTTATCATTATTGAACTTGTAAATATTATTTTTGAAAAGCCTCCTGATGGGAACGCCAGAGATAGATTGTGAAAATTATAAACTTAAGATGACAAATGAAAATAATGTGATACTTGCAACTCATTAATCAAGTGTTGAAATGTAGTTCCTCTTTCAGTTTGCATCGCAAAAAATATTTTGATCAATCATCATCTTTGTACTCTCATATAATGTAATTTATGCATTAAAAGAATAAATAAACAATCAATATGAAGTACATCAAGCCGTCTGAATTTCTCATCATAAGAAAGTAAATACGTTTACATGTAAAAACCTTTATTAAATAAACTTTTTACTTTCAAAGATACAACATTTCAAGGAAGACACAAAATAGCTAATTACGATCAAAATATTAAAAGGTGGGCTTGAGAATTTATCTACCTACATTTAAATATATTTATAAAATTATAATTACCTATTATTTTCACGTATAAATATATATTAGAATTTTGATTTTAAATAAAATTAATTTTTATAATTTTTCTCATTTATAATATTATAGTTTGTGATTAAATTATATACCCAATTAATATTTCTCACTTTTATTTGTTATCTTAAAACTAATTTTCAACTTTTATAGAAATTATGTTATATAAATTAAAAATAAAAAAATATTTTTATAATTTTTTTTTAAAAAGAGATACAAATGTTGATATAAATATAAGAGTAAAATAGGTATTTTAATAAATCAAATAGGAAAAAGGAGGAAAAATGATTATTGTTCAAAGTTGAGGGGTGTTTGATTTTTATCGCAAAGTTCGGAGATGTAAATAATTTTAACCCAATAAAAAATAGAATAAAAGGCTCAAAAAACTACAAAAAAGATAAATGGAAATAGTGGCTTTAGAAACATGCCACATAAGCATTATTATATGTTTCCTTTATATAGATTTTCAACTTTAAATATTAGAAAAAAATAGTGAAAAGATAATTTTTTCTAAAGAAAAACTTTTAACAACGAGTAAAAAGTTCAAACAATATTTACGGCCTGCACGCTTTTATGATACAACTAAGAAAATTTTTAAATTGATAGAAATTCATTGATATAACCAAGAAAATTTATTCATAGGTACAAATTCAGATTATATATATAAATATACAAATTCAAATGTATAAATGTATACAAACAGAAGCATGTAAGATTTGTCTTCAATGTGTCACCAAAGAAGGCGATGAGGACGATGAAAAGAGGGATCTGCCGCCATAGAATTTCGCTGAAGAAGGAGGCCGCGAAGAAGATGGATTTGAGATTTGACTTCAATGCATTTCTATGAAATACGACAAGGATGAGAAAGAGGGAGATTTATGGGATTTCACTGGAGAATGAGAGAAGGCGATGAGGATGATGAAGAAGGGTATCGGCCTCCATGAAATTTCACTGGAGAAGAAGGAGACGAGAAAGAGGGGATTTGTGAAATTTTACTGGTGAAGACGGGAAGGTGATGAGGATGAGGAATGAAGGATCTGTCGCCATGAGATTCCACTAGAGAAGTAGGAAACGAGAAAGAAGGGAGTGAGATTTATCTTCAAGAAGGTGACGAGGAAGGTGATGTTCATTGAAATATTTTTAATAATGGTATAGTTATATCAGCCACAAAAGTAGCCAATCAGATGAGAGATAGTGTTTGAAAAGTCAATTAAGTTAGAGAGAATATGAAGGCCTACGTAAAAAAACAGTTATAAAACTAAAAGTAACCATGTAATGTAAGTATTTTAAACCTTAACTATGCCAGACAATTAAGAATTTATTTTAGTTATCTATGGAATGGAATTTTTGCTTTGGTGATAGATGTGTTGACGCGGTGTATTCAAGGAGAGGTGTCTTGGTGTTTGCTTTTTGCAGATGATGTAGTTTTGATTGATGAAACGCGGGGGCTGTGAATGATAAATTAGAGGTGTGAAGACAAACTCCTGAGTCTAAAGGGTTTAGGTTGAGTTGGAGCAAGACAGAGTATTTGGAATGCAAGTTACATGACGTGAGACTGGAGAATGAGGTGGTAGTGAAGTTGGAATCACAGGTGGTATGTAAGAGGGATAGTTTCAAGTATCTCGGGTCCGTGATTCAGGGTAACGATGAGATTGACGAGGATGTCTCGCACCGTATTGGGGCAGGATGGATGAAGTGAAAGCTCGCTTCGGGGGTGTTGTGTGATAAGAAGGTGCCGCCCAAGCTTCAAGGAAAATTCTACAGGGTGGAAGTCCGTCCGACCATGTTGTATGAAGCGGAGTATTGGCCAGTTAAGAACTCCCACATTCAAAAAATAAAGGTGGCAGAAATGCGGATGTTGCGTTGGATGTGTGGGCTGACTAGGGGGATAGAGTTCGGAATGAGACTATCAGAGAGAAGGTTGGTATGACTCCAGTGGAGAATAAGATGCGGGAAATCCGATTGAGATGGTTCAAACACGTTATGAGGAGGGGCATGGATGCCCCGGTTCGTAGGTGTGAGAGTCTAGCTTTGGATGGTTTTAGGCGGGGTAGGGGTAGTTCAAAGAAGTACTGGGGAGAGGTGATTAGGCGGGACATGGAGCAGTTACAGCTTACTGAGGACATGACCCTAGATATGAAGATCTAGAGGACGCGAATTAGGGCAGAAGGCTAGGGTCAGTTTGGGTCGCTAGTGTAGGGAATTACTTGGTGGGGGTATTATTCTTGTTATGATACCTTGTTTCATGCTTTATTACGAATCTGTTTACTTTTCTCTGTTTTCTATTACTTGTGGGTGTCGTATTTATGTTATGCCATCTTGTTCCATGCTTTACTATGTATTTGTGTAGTATTCTGTGTATCGAGCCGGGGGTCTATCGGAAATAGCCTTTCTACTTCTTTAGAGGTAGAGGTATGGACTGCGTACATCTTACCCTCCCCAGACCTCACTATGAGGGAATACACTGGGTTTGTTGTTGTTGTTGTTGTATGGAATGGAATTTTTCCTATTTTTATTTTATATTTTATATCTCTGTCAAATATTAAACCTAGAAGTCTCCCGAACACACTCTCCATTGCTTGCTTGAACAAATGATTTGTATCATTTTCTATCCAGAAAATTCTTACTTCTCTCCATCTTTTCAACTGGATTTCAAGTTCAGGTATGCTCACCTTTTGTCTTCTGCTTTTTCTTAAATGGCCTTTTCAAATTCTTTTCAAATTTTCCATTTTTGTGGATGTATTTCATATATGTTAAAGGGAAGATTAAACTTTTAGTTGAAACAAATTGGGTTGTAATTGCTGTTGCTTTATTGCTCTTTTTAAATATGGCCGTTCAAATTCTGTTCATATGGAATTTGATTGCACTTTCGTATTCAGTAGGAAAAAATTTCACTTTTGATTTCTATCTCCTATCAATTTCTTCCATTTTCATCTTTTGGACCAATTTTTGCAGGTATATTATGGTAATTTGTTGTTGATACTTGAGTTATTGAACTAAATTTTATGCAAGTTTGTAATCCGCTCAAGTGATGTTCTGATGGAAAGGCATTCCGGTAACTTATCGTCTGTTCATCTAAATCATATTTTTAATTTGAGAATTTACTTACATTGAACTCGATGATTTATAAATCATGTGCAACTTTAATATGAGGTATGCAAGACTGTGTTTTCCCATTAACTTCAGTAAAATTTGGGATTTTTTCTTGATTTAAGACATATTAACCTAAGTAAAAATTATGGCTAAGTAATGTTAGATTAATTCACCTTGCATCTATGCTGTGAATTCTTTGCATCTTCCTTCCTTTTCTTTTATTTTTTTCCCTTCGCTTTTGAGGCAGGGGTTTGGCGGAAACAACCTCTGCGCCATAAAGGCATGTGTAAGGTTTGTGTACATATTAGCTTCACAAGACCCTGCTTGTGGGATTACACGCGATATGTCATTTTTATCGTCTTTTTAATATATCATGATAGAATTTTAGTACTTGTCATGTCAAGCTTAATCAAATTTTCGAAAAGAAAGTAGAAAGATTAAGAAAGGTCACATATATGGGAGGTTAATTTTCTTGAATCCTTCTTTCAAAATAAAAAATAAAAATTCAGGAATCCTTGGTCCTTGAATTTGAATAGAGCTGGTGATTAATTTAATAGATATCGTTTATATCGAAGGTAGTTAAATTGGTGCAAAGACCTATATCTTTGTGATAAGAAGGTTTAAATGATTTCAAGCAGACAAAGTTTGCTAGCTGTTAATGATGTGTAGCAATTAATAAAGCATATGAAGTTAATTTGGGGAAAGTACTGGCATCTACATATTTTGCTTTGAGTATTGGATTATTGGTTAACCTGTTGGTCCTTTACATTAATTGATGTCTCTCAGACATTCATAATTGTTTGACACTGTCATGCAATATTTAAGCCTTAGATATGACTTAGGTTCATCTTCAGCCCTCTTAATTTACAATGTTTTCTCTGCATCTGCCTTCTCATTGGTAGCCACTCTCAGCCGTGCAGTTGTAGAGTTCAAGATAGTTAGGAGTTAGGACATCAAAATTAAAAGAAGACCGAATAAGAGTATCAAAAGTTCTAATTTGGCAAACTAAAATTCTTGAATTACCACCCTCAAAGCCTTTGAGCCTCTACCTACACACCAAACTATTAAACAGGAAAAAAAAGAGATGGGACTTCAAGGAGCTTTGAATTATATATAATCCCTAAAACCTGCATTATTTTGCATTCATGCTTAAATATCTTTATCCACAAAAAGATGATTCTAATGATAAATGTAAAATCTTTCTATTGGAATGTATATTTCTCTCTATTATAATAGTTAATGAGTGTGCAAGGTTTAATCAAAGCAAAAAATTTACTTATACCAGAAATGATTTCATTCTACCTCTTTTCACATGCTCATTTGGTACACTATCAATAAGTGTCTTAACAGTTTCATATCTATAAGCTGACATAGCATGTACAAGATCAACAAAGCACTTATATGATTAGATTAATGATTCATATAACATGTTATATCTATCCATCTCAATATTGTTGGGCAATATGTTCGTCAATTATTATTTGAAACAAGTCAAATGTCCACCTTAGTTTTTGAAGACATCTTGCGAGGCCAACACAAGAAGAACCCAATTGTGTCCACATTGAGGGCACGAGAGCATGCACGGAGGACCCATTTTAAGCCCACAATAGAACAATCCCATGTATGAAAGGTTTCTTGGAAGCTTGCCTTGATGAGATGCCCGAGAGGTCCAAGTGTTGAAGAATAATTGTGAAGACCAAAAAGACTCAAGGAAAGTCATATGTTGAAGTGTGAAGAAGACCACATCAAAACACTACATGATCACCCATTCATTAAGGGTGTAATAGTCTTTTTATGCTTTTTCTTTACACTTTATAGGAGCCCCTTTTCATTAAGGGTATTTTGGTCTTTAATGTAATAAGTATAAATAGACTCCTTAGGCTTATTTTTCGTTAGACTTTTATGAAATTGGATATTATTCTTAGATTGTAGCTTTAGTCTTATAGTTTTAGCTCTCAAACCCGAAATTGGTTCCTTGAATACATTTGAAGTTAGGGTTTCACTTGTATTGGGAAATTTAGCAAGAAAAGTGTGCTTGGGGAAGAGTGTTTCCTTTGGGTCACCTAAGAGAGTGGTTTGATCTTACATTGGTGATGTGTGTTTGAAGGTTTGATACACTTTCTAGTGCTATTCATTGGTGGAAGTGGGGGTCTCTCTATCTATCTTTAATTTATGCAATTCTTCTTCTCCATCTCCTTCTAGTGTGTTGTTTTCTCTTTGTGAACTTGCTGATTTTTGTTCCTTTAGTGTCCATTTCGTGTTTGATAGTCCTTTAGGCTATCATTTGGTATCAAAGCCTTGGTTAGAGTTGTTCCAACATTCCTAAATCTTGGTTTTAGTGTTCTTATATAGAAAATCTCATAGAAAAAGAGTCAAAAAATCAGAAAATACAAAAAAAAAGGTGTCTTGTGTTGTCTTGTGTTAGATACGAATTTAGTGTCTTAGATCTACAAATTTTTACATTGTTTTGAAGGTTTCTTGTGTTATATTCTTGTTCTCTAACACCTAGGGAGTCTAGATCTACTTTTAGATTGAAGTTTGGTTGAGTTTGAGCTTAGATCCACCATGCCTATGGAGTTTTGAAACTTTTTGTGCTATACACATTTTTGTCTTGGTGATTTAGCCTTGATTTATGGCTGATTTTTGGTTGGTTTAAGTTGTTTTGACACAAGGAACCTAGGGCTACAAAAAAAATCAGATTTGGAGCTCATTTGCTAGGTGGTCAAACTTGGTCAACGCTTGAATATTCATCTTGTTCATCCATGATCTTCACAACTTAGTGAAGAAGAGTATTCAAGGTTCTTGTTTGATCCAAAAAAAAGGGAAGAAAGAGTGTGAAAAAGTTGTTTGTCCAAAATCACATTCAAAGAATATTCCAATCTTCCAAAAGGAGGAGGGGACAAGAGGACAAACAAAGTACAATTTATTAAGGGGCGACCAATTCATTTCTCATCCATTTTGAAGCTTGAGAGGGCTTCAAACTTGAACATTTTCCCTCCCAAAACTAAATTCTCTTCTTTCCTAAGGGTGTTTGGCTGAAAATAATTTTTGGAAAAGTTGAAATTCCGAAGGGTGAGAACCAACCACGTAATGCCACGTCATCACTTGTGCTCAACCAAAGTTCAACCCTAAAATTAGATTTTTCTAGTTTCTAGTTTTGCTTTTTTATTCTAGTTTCTTATAAGTCAATTCTATCCCTAATTACTAAACTAGTAATTACCTACTAGTTTGGTAATTAGATTAGAGTCCGTTGTTTCACGTCTTCGCTTTTTGTGTGCTTTTCTCGTTTTCAAGTCGTAGTATTTTTGTTGGTTCAAGTTCGTGCATAACTTATTTTGAGTCATTTCAAATGAAGATCCATTCTGATTCAAAGCTTCTCACCTCTCAAGTAACTTGCCAAGTATTGTCGGTTCTCCAACACTTGTGAAGCCAAGTGTGAGGTGAGTTTGAGTGTGAGTGAAGTGAGGCTTTTGAACTAACTCGTTTGCTCATTTTGTAGGTTATTTTGATTGGTTTTTTTTGCATTTCGTAGGTACATTTTCCATGGAAACCGAAGGTATTACTTCCCAACCTTTGGGAAATGATTTGATGGGAGCTTTGATGGCCCAAATGGAGGCCTTGAGTCGAGAAATGAAGAGCGGAAATGATGCTATAAGGAGTGATATGGATTCAAGAGGGGTGACATGATTAGAATTAGAGCGAGGATTGATAGACTATGTCCACCAAAATCTCCATAATTCCAAACACCTCAAGTCCAAAGATCCAATGCTTCACAAAACCAGCCACTAAACCCACCCCAAACTTCCCCTAACCGGACCCTACAAAGACTATTACATCACCAAATGAACTAAGTCCAACAAGAGGGACTTGGAACTCAAACTCCACCACCAAATCCAAACCTAATACCCCCGCAACATACCACTTACCAAATGTCAAATCCCATGGACCAAAGACCGTACCTTCAACCACCTCCAATACCACAAGTTCAAGTACCAAATAACCAAAGGCCAAACCTACTTCCCCAAAGACCTCAAATGTGCAGCCAAGTTCATGGAAATGACAGAATATATCTTCAAGAAAGACCTGGAAATTCGTACTGAGGTATTCCTTAAGGATGCGGTATTTCCAAACATATCCAACTCAATATCTATTCTTCATTGCTGTGAAACATTACTACCCATATCTGAAGAAGTCAATCTTGTTAGCCAGTTAACAAACGCAATTGCAAACAATGCCTGTAAGGAGTAGCTAACATCTGGTTTGTCTATCAAAGCTAGAGTATAACTTTCCACCCAAACCTGTTTAGTGCGTTGATTCTGAGACACCATCAGACTGGTGGGGAAAATCACTCGCGGTGCTAAATCTGGATTTCTTTCAGAGAGTTCTATCAGTAGTAAAAATAAAAAGTTTTAAACAAGACATTATCAGCAGAATTTTGAGAAATTATGCCTAAAATTCTCTTCAGGGCTTGTTCATCAAGGACCTTCAGTTGGTTAAAGGAAGTTTCTTGGATTTGAATTTACAAAAAATACAAAGGATCATCGTCGAAACAATAGCTGGCTTACTACCAACACAATCCAGGAAAAGCACAGTGCCAATGGATTTTCTTTCAAGTTTGTTAAAATCTGCAATAGTAGCATCAGTATCGACTTCCTGCAGGTCTGATTGTAATGCCCCGATTTTCTGAATCGGAATGCTACACGGTGCTCATGACCCCAAGGGACCACAAACTAACCCATGACTGATATCTGTATCTGTACACTACATATATAACATAATAATGCGGAAAACATGAACATGTAGGTCATAAGGTTCAACTGAATAAAGAATCTGTCAAAACATAATATCCATATGGATGAAAGATATGAATCAAATTTGAACATAAGTTTGAATACTGAATCTGAAAGCCTCTAAGTACTTTCTGAATAAGGAGTTGAAGAAACATGTCTCCAACTAACTCCGTAAACTGATAACTAGCTAAAATAATAATGAATAAATCAAATCATATTGTCCTCAAATAAACAGGACTCACTGAATCTCTACGACTGGAAATGCTACTGCTACTACTGATCTAGAGCTCGTGTCTCTGAACCTATGGTGTAACATAAAAAGAAAGCACCATAGCGCAAATGCGTCAGTACAAGGGAATGTACTGAGTATACGAGTGAGGTAGGCTAAATATAAATAGGGTTTACATGCATGAACAATGCTAACTGTCTGACTGATATGAACATAAAAGTACAAACATGCATACATAGTAACTAAAATCGTGGGTGCATGATAGCTAGCCCTTTATGCTAATACATGGTTTACTGATGGCTAACATGGCTGATACTGAAATTTTGATAACATGGGCGACTGTATCTAACAATCCTGAATCTGATAGAACTATCTGAGTTTCGTACTGTAACTGAGTCTAACTGTATCTGACAGTCCTGATATACTAAAATCTGAAGACCTATTTGAGTTCTTATACTGAAACTAATTCTAAAACTGTGGGAGGTAGTTGTTTAACCGATATGCCCTAATAACGTATATAGCTAAGTTGGGGTCCAATCTCTGCCCCGACTGGAGGGGTGTCAATATCGCGCCACTGGTAAGGACAGTTGTGGGTGACCCTTAGCTGGCAGGTATTCGAAAGGATAACGGTGGGAACCCTAAACTGATAGGTTAAGACACCTCATTAACCCTAATCTGACAGGATAAGATGTCTCAACCTACGTTGGCTACATAGTTCTGAAACACAAGGATGACTGCTAAGAATCACATGCTAAATTGGTAAGTGAGTTCCCATCCTTGGGTTCACTCGGTGCTAACTTTTTCTCCCATCTGAAGAGACTAAACATGATTCAACTGACTGTACATGGACAGATTAACTGACTTCCATTGACTGACGGAGTAGTACTATTATCTGAGAGTTAACTGTGATCATGAGATTTCTGAGATTTTCTGAGTCACATGACTGACTGAGTTCTATAGATTATAGCTTGACTGAGATTATTGTGACAACATGACATGAATCTAGGCACACAACTATGTTTTACGGGTACGAATACCCCCGGGACTCGGTAAAAGGAAACTGACACATATGACATGACTTGATCACAAGATTTGAGTCCACAAATCATAATATCGTAAGTAGGGGATATCATATTTTATATAGTTATTCAACATCTTAAACATTGTAGGGAATGCATGGATATATTTTGTATACATATTGTATATCTCAATTATCTTACATGCTTCATACCACCACAATAGCAACACATGAAAAATATGGAATTCATATTGAAGTATATAGCTAACATGGACTTGTCATTTAGATATCATAGAACCATACAAACATGAATTTCTAGCATCCTAAGCATTTTATCAAACACCTTGCATGCATTCTTTAAGGCATAGGTGGGTTTCATACTTGCATCATATTAAACCACCTAAAGTTCATGGTTTTCAATTAACAAACATATATATTCCATGAAAACACCTTTAGACATCACATTGAAACTTAAACAACAATCGTCAACATGTACATACTCATATCACCACAAAAAGTTCACAAAATAATATTTAAAATATGGTTCTTGAGCTCTATTAACGGATTAGATCCATAGATGAACACTACGCATACCTTAGAAAGGAAACCTTGATGATTTGCTGGAGAGTTCTTGGATTGGGAAACTTAATTCTCAATTATCTAGGAAAAAGGCTTGAATCTTGCTTTTGAGAGGTGAGTTTGATGGAAACCCTAATCTTGTGGTTGAGAGCGTAAGAGAGGATTTTTGAGATGCTTAACTGAAGAAAAATAGGAAAAATTATGCCTCTTTAGGGTTATAAGTCGTGGAAGGTTAAGGAAATGACCAAAATACCCTTATGAATAAATTCTCAGTTGCTGAAAAATCATAGCTGACGACCTTCGTGATAGGGAGTCACAACTGTGTAAGCTATCATGAATGTCGTCACTTAGGAGCTGGTTTCTGCCTAAGGCTGACGACCTTCGTGATAGGGCATCACAAATGTGATAAGTTATCACGAATGTCGTCACTTAGGAGCTGGTTTCTGCCTAAGGCTAACGACCTTCGTGATAGGGCGTCACAAATGTGATAAACTATCACGAATGTTGTCACACTGTTTCCAGTCTGACATATTGGATTAAAATAGGAATAACTCTTTGCTTCGATATCGTATTTAGGCGAAATTGGTATCGTTGGAAATATAATTCAATTATCTATCTGTTGATAGGTCATGAGCTCAAAAATTCCAAGTATAATAAGAGTTATGCTCATTTGAAGTTGACTATACCAATATCCTTCTCAAGAATTCAATCGGTAAGGAATGTTTTGATTCGTCTGATAACTGGGAGTTATTTGAAGCCTTAATATACATAGAACTTACTCATAAAACTTAAAAATAACCATGATGTACTATGCATGAGCTTGGTACATGGCTCTAATATTGGTTTGGATTTTTTGGGGTATTACAATATCTCCTCCTTGGAAACATTCATCCTCGAATGATGACTGCTTGAGAGAGGAGAAAAGATAAAACGATGCATACACTGATCATGCTCAACTGGCACATGATTTTAGGACTTAATTGAATTCTAAACTGAATATAGCCCAACTGAACACGCATATCTGATGCATGACTGATAAGCTGAACTCATGAATGCATGATAAGCTATGCACTGATACTTGATACCAATCTTATACTGGAATTTTGAACATGTAACCGAATAAACTTAAGGAAAATGGTTACCTCAATCTAAGTCTGAATTAGCAGAGAAAAGATGAGGGTACTTGGTTCACATTTCTACTTCTGCTTCCCAAGTAGCTCCCTCCAAGGACTGATTCCACCAAAGAACCTTGACTAGAGGGACTTCTTTGTTCCTCAGCCTACGAGTCTGATAGTCGAGAATTTTGACTGAAATCTCTTCATAAGAGAGGCTATTCTGAATGTCAACGCTTTGAATAGGGACTACAACTGCTGGGTCACCTATGAACTTCTTGAGCAAAGAGACATGGAAGACTGGATAAACTGAAGCTAGATCTGAAGGCAATTCAAGCTCATAAGCTACCTTGCCGAAGTGACTGAGAATTATGAAGGGACCAACATATCGGGGACTGAGCTTTCCCTTCTTGCTAAATCTCTTCACTTCTTTCATGGGAGAGATCTTGAGATAGACATAGTCATCGACCTCGAATTCGAGATCCTTTCTACGAATATCCGCATAAGACTTCTGCCGGCTCTGAGCAGCCCAGAGTCTTTCTCTGATCAACTAAACTTTCTCTAAGGCGTCGAATACTAAGTCAGGCCCTATGACTGCGGCCTTACTAACTTCGAACCAACCGATCAGAGACCTACATCTCCTACCATAGAGAGCTTCGAATGGAGCTATCTGAATATTAGAGTGATAGCTGTTGTTGTATACGAACTCAATCAAAGGCAAGTGGTCATCCCAGCTTCCCTTGAAATCAATTGAATAGGCCCTTAACATATCTTCTAGAGTCTAAATGGTCCTTTCTGCTTGACCATCTGTCTGAGGATGAAATGTTATACTGAGATAAACTTGGGTACCAAGACCCTTTTGGAACGCTCTCCAGAAGTGAGAGATGAACTGGGTACCTTTGTCTGAGATGATAGATAGTAGAAAACCGTGTAATCTGACCAACTCCCTGATATAGAGTTTTGCATAATCCCTGGTTGAATAAGAGGTACGAACTGGAAAGAAATGAGCTGACTTGGTCATTCTGTCTACAATGACCCAAACTGAATCATGCTGATGATGTGTTCTAGGCAAACCTGTCATGAAGTCCATGTTTACTTCTTCCCACTTCCAAGTAGGAATAGTGAACTCCTATAAGGAACCACTAGGTTTCTGATGCTCTATCTTAACCTGCTGAAATGTAGAGCACTTAGCTACAAAATCTGCAACGTCCCTCTTCATCCCACTTCACCAATAGATCTCCTGCAAGTCATGGTACATCTTAGTGGCCCCTGTATGAATAGAGTATCGCGACCATGCGCTTCTGCAAGAATTCATTTCCTTAAGTCATCTACATCAGGAACACATAGACGATCCTGACAATGAAGAACACTATCTCCCCCTTGGGAGAAAACCTCTACTTCCTAACTCTGAACTGACTCTTTTAGCTTGACAAGGATAAGATCCCTATCTTGCTTCTCTTTTACCTCGAAAACTAGAGATGACTCTAAACTACTCTAAACACATACACCACCCTCTGAAGAGTCAACTAAGTAAATGCCTAGTCTGGCAAGCTGATGAATCTCCTAAGATAATTTCTTCTTACTATCCTCAACATGGGAAACACTACCCATGCACAGTCTACTGAGTGTGTCGGCCATTACATTGGCCTTTCTAGGATGATAAAGGACACTCATGTCATAATCCTTCAAGAGCTCTAACCACCTTCTCTGGCGAAGATTGAGATCTTTCTGGAAAAGACATACTGAAGGCTCCTATGATCTGTGAAGACGTCTACATGAACACCGTATAGATAATGCCTTCAAATCTTTAAGGCAAATACAACTGCTGCTAACTCAAGGCCATGAGTAGGATAATTCTTCTTATGGGGCTTTAACTGTCTGGAGGTGTAGGCTATGACTCTACCATGCTGCATGAGGACATAACCTAAACCTACTCTAGATACATCACAATATATATGAATCCATCAGAACCGTCGAGAAGTGCTAAAACTAGAGTTGAGCTGAGTCGAGTCTTCAACTCCTGAAAACTTTTCTCGCAAGGTTCTGACCACTGAAACTTGAACTTCTTATGAGTCAATCTGGACATAGGATATGCAATAGAAGAAATTCCCTCGACAAACCAACTGTAATAGCCAGCCAAACCCAAGAAACTCTTGATATCTGATAGAGAGACAAGGCGAGGCCAGTTTCTTACTGCTTTAGTTTTCTGAGGATCTACTCTAATGCCATCGCCAAAAATAATATGGCTAAGGATTGCTACTGATATTAGCCAAAATTCTCACTTACTAAACTTGGCGAACAACTGGAGATCCCTGAGAGTCTGAAGAACAATTATGAGATGGTCTGAATGATCACGCTCTATGCGAGAATAGACCAGAATATCATCTATGAAGACTATGAAAAATGTGTCCAAGTACTGCTTGAGCACCTGATTCATCAAGTCCATGAAAGCTGTAGGGGCATTGGTAGGACCAAAGGACTTGACTAGAAATTCAAAGTGGCCATACCGAGTACGAAAAGCTGTCTTCAGGATGTCACATTCTCTAACTCTGAGTTGATGATAGCCTGATGTGAGGTCTATCTTAGAGAAATAACTGGCACCCTGAAGTTGGTCAAACAAGTCGTCTATTCTAGGTAGTGGATACCTATTCTTGACCGTGACTTTATTAAGCTAACGATAATCAATACAAATTCTGAGAGAACCATCTTTCCTGCGCACGAATAAGACTGGCGTACCCCATGGAGATACACTAGGCCTGATGAATCCCTTATCTAAGAGATCCTTCAACTGATCTTTCAGTTCCTTGAGTTTTGCTGGTGCCATTCTGTATAGCGGAATAGAAATAGGCTGAGTATCTGAGAGAAGGTTTATGCCGAAGTCTATTTCCCTTTCGGGAGGAATGCCTTAAAGATTTTTGGGAAAGACGTCTAAATATTCATTAACTACTGGGACTGATTCGAGACTGGGAGATTCAGAACTGGAATCCTTAATATGCACGAGATGATACACACACCCCTTAGAAATCATTTTCCTTGTCCGAAGGTAGGAAATAAGCTGACCCCTGAAAGACGAAGTGCTACCCTTCCACTCTAGGACGGGCTCATTCGGGAACTGAAATAGAATTATCCTATTTATGCAGTCGATTATGGCATAGCAGAATGAAGCTAATCCATACCGAGAATGACATCAAAATCAGTCATCTCTAACTTGACTAAATTTGCTAACATGGATTTCTGAAATATCATAACCAGGCAGTTCC
Source organism: Capsicum annuum (assembly GCF_002878395.1). Lineage (NCBI taxonomy): Eukaryota > Viridiplantae > Streptophyta > Magnoliopsida > Solanales > Solanaceae > Capsicum > Capsicum annuum. The sequence goes on along the minus strand of NC_061113.1, from coordinate 63,880,426 downwards.
TGTATACCCGCCGAGCTATGATGGTTTTACCCACTGAGGTAGAGATTGAAAAGGGCTCTGCTAAAATTTTGAGACTGATCCTGAAATCGCCTGCTATGTATGGAGTGACAAAACATAAGGATGCATCTGGGTCTAGCAAATCATAAACATGAACATGGAAAATTTGTAACGTACCAGTAATGACATCAGGAGAATTTTCCTGATCCTGTCAGGTATGAAGAGCATAGAGTTTATTTGGGCGTTGCCTACTAGTAGCATTGGAAGTGGCACCCTGCTGGTTTAGGTGATCGAACTGAGCTGTGGAACAATTCTGCTGACCCTGAGGGCCTGGCTGAGGACACTACCTAATCTTGTAGCCTAGCTTACCACAACCAAAACAGACATCACTACCGGCTCTGCAAATACCCTTGTTGTTCTTACTACAAATCTGACAAAGAGGGTTTATTTGGGCACTATTAACACTGCCCTGAGATTTAGAATTGGTGCTCTGTCTCTATTCCCGTCCTTGAACTTCGAAACTGGGGCACTAGCGAAGGAAGGGGCTGGAACTGCTGACTTAGGGCAAAACTGTGAATGATTTTCTCTCTCTGATTTGGGCTGAGCAAAACTGAAACTGCCTGATCTTGCTCTCTTGTTCTGCCTCTCCCTAGTCTTAACCTTCTGCTCTTCTATCTGTTGAGCGTGGGTCATGAGCCTGGCTAAAGTCATATCACTGTTCAGCATCGTAGACCTACACTCATTTACCATGCTATCATTCACCCTTGACATGAACTTGCTCATCTTAGCCCTATTGTCTGCAACTACATGAGGGGTATATCTGGCTAGCTGAGTAAATCTAAGAGAATACTCTCTAACCATCATATTTCCCTGCCTGATATTGATGAACTCAATAACTTTGGCCTCTCTCAAATCTTGGGGGAAAGCATCTGTCTAAGAAAGCCTTGATAAATTCTTCCCACTCAATAGGACCTGCATTCTCTAACCTTTCTGCTAACCACTGCTTATACCAAGTGTAAGAGACATCCTGCAATTGGTATGCGCTTAACTCGGCACTCTGAGAAGAAGTGAATCCCATGATATCAATGACCTTTTGGACTTGGTCAATGAATTCCTGAGGATCCTCGTCTGTCTTAGACCTAAAGAAGGATGGAGGGTTCATTCAGGTGAAGTCCCCAATCCTAGCTGCTGCTGAATTAGCCACTAGGTTGGCCAGAACGACTATTGGTCGCTCATTCTAGGAAGCTAAAGACTGAGCAAGAGTGGTAAATGCGGTCCTGAGCTCTGCATGAGAAACATGTTCGTCCAAAGGATCTTTGGGCTGAGGAGCTGGCTGATTTCTTCTCTTTGGAGGCATTTTTCTGAAATAAGAGAAAAATGGATTAGACTGAGAGATTGACTTAAAATTATGTTTACTAGCACGACATGAATACTTAAGAAAGTGAACTGTTCCTAAAACTTCTCATAATCTCTTGTACATAAATGTGGCGCGCAACACACCCATGTACAAGACTCTACTAGATGCGGCTTTCAGACTTCCTAGGACTCTATTGAACCTTAGGCTCTGATACCAAGTTTGTAACGCCCCGATTTTCTAAATCGGAATGCTACACGATGCTCATGACCCCGAGGGACCACAAACTAACCCATGACTAATATCTGTACCTGTACATTACATATATAACATAATAATGCGGAAAACATGAACATGTAGGTCATAAGGTTCAACTGAATAAAGAATCTGTCAAAAACATAATATCCATATAGGTGAAAGATACCCAAAACAGCTGAAAACTAAATCAAATTTGAACATAAGTCTGAATACTGAATCTGAAAGCCTCTAAGTACTGTCTGAATAAGGAGTTGAAGGAACATGTCTCCAACTAACTCCGTAAATTGATAACTGGCTAAAATAATAATGAATAAATCAAATCATGTTGTCCTCGAATGAAGAGGACTCACTGAATCTCTGTGATTGGAAATGCTACTGCTACTGCTGATCTGGAGCTCGTGTCTCTGAACCTATAGTGTAACATGAAAAAAAAGTACCACAGCGCAAATGCGTCAGTACAAGGGAATGTACTAAGTATACAAGTGAGATAGGCTAAATATAAACAGGGTTTACATGCATGAACAATGCTGTCTGACTGATATGAACATAAGAGTACAAATATGCATACATAGTAACTGAAATCGTGGGTGCATGATGGCTAGTCCTATATGCTAATACATGGTTTACTGATAGATAACATGATTGATACTAAAATTTTGATAACATGGGCGAATGTATCTGATAATCCTGAATCTGATGGAACTATCTGAGTTTCGTACTGTAATTGAGTCTGATTGTATTTGACAGTCCTGATATACTGAAATATGAAGACCTATCTGAGTTCTTTTACTGAGATAGATTCTGAAACTGTGGGAGGTAGTTGTTTAACCGACATTCCCTAATAACGTATATAGCTAAGTTGGGGTCCAATCTCTGCCCCGACTGGAGGGGTGTCAATACCGCGCCACTGGTAAGGACAGTTGTGGGTGACCCTTAGCTGGAAGGTATTCGAAAGGATAATGATGGGAACCCTAAACTGACAGGTTAAGACACCTCATCAACCCTAATCTGATAGGCTAAGATGTCTCAACCTACGTTGGCTACGTAGTTCTGGAACATAAGGATGACTGCTAAGAATCACACCCTAAACTGGTAGGTGAGTTCCCATCCTTGGGTTTATTCGGTGCTAACTTTTTCTCCCATCTGAAGAGACTAACCATGATTCAACTAACTGTACATGGACAAATTAACTGACTTTCGTTGACTGACGGAGTAGTACTATTATCTGAGAGTTAACTAAGATCATGAGATTTCTGAGGTTTCTTGAGTCACATGACTGACTGAGTTCTATAGATTATAGCTTGACTGAGATTATTGTGACAACATGACATGAATCTAGGCACACAACTATGTTTTTCGGGTACGAATACCTCCGGGACTTGATAGAAGGAAACTGACACACATGACATAACTTGATCACAAGATTTGAGTCCACAATTCATAATATCATAAGTAGGGAATATCATATTTCATATAGTTATTCAACATCTTAAACATTGTAGGGAATGTATGGATATATTTCATGTACATATTGTATATCTCCATTATTTTACATGCTTCATACCACCACAATAGCCACACATGAAAAGCATGGAATTCATATTGAAGTATATAGCTAACATGGACTTGTCATTTAGACATCATAGAAGCATATAAACATGAATTTCTAGCATCCTAAGCATTTTATCAAACACCTTGCATGCATCCTTTAAGGCATAAGTGGGTTTCATACTTGCACCATATTAAACCAGCTAAAGTTCATGGTTTTCAATTAACAAACATATATATTCCATGAAAACACCTTTAGACATCATATTGAAACTTAAACAACAATCATCAACATGTACATACTCATATCACCACAAAAAGTTTACAAAATAATATTTAAAACATGATTCTTGAGCTCTATTAACGGATTAGAGCCATAGATGAACACTATGCATACCTTAGAAAGGAAACCTTGATGATTTGCTGGAGAGTTCTTGGATTGGGAAACTTAATTCTCAATTATCTTGAAAAAAGGCTTGAATCATGCTTTTGAGAGGTGAGTTTGATGGAAACCCTAATCTTGTGGTTGAGAGCGTAAGAGAGGGTTTTTGAGATGCTTAACTGAAGAAAAATGGAAAAAATTATGCCTCTTTAGGGTTATAAGTCATGGAAGGTGAAGAAAATGACCAAAATACCCTTATGAAATAAATTCTCAGTTGCTGAAAAATCATAGTTGACGACCTTCGTGATAGGGAGTCACAAATATGATAATCTATCATGAATCTCATCACTTAGGAGCTGGTTTCTGCCTAAGGCTGACGACCTTCGTGATAGGGCGTCACAAATGTGATGAGCTATCACGAATATCGTCACTTAGGAGTTGGTTTCTGCCTAAGGCTAACGACCTTCGTGATAGGGCGTCACAAATGTGATAAACTATCACGAATGTCGTCACACTGTTTCCAGCCTGACATACTGGATTAAAATAGGAATAACTCTTTGCTTTGATATTGGATTTAGGTGAAATTGGTATCGTTGGAAATCTAATACTGTTGATAGGTCATGAGCTCAAAAATTCCAAGTATAATGAGAGATATGCTCATTTGAATTTGACTATACCAATATCCTTCTCAAGAATTCAATCGGTAAGGAATGTTTTGATTCGTCTGATAGCTGGGAGTTATTTGAAGCTAGGTTCATGGAAATGACAAAAGATATCTTCAAGAAAGACCTGAAAATTTGTACTGAGGTATTCCTTAAGGATGCGGTATTTCCAAACATATCCAACTCGATATCTGTTCTTCATTGCTATGAAACATTACTACTCGTATCTGAAGAAGTCAATCTTGTTAGCCAGTTAACAGACATAATTGCAAACAATGCCTGTAAAGAGTAGCTAACATCTAGTTTGTCTGTCAAAGCTAGAGTATAATTTTCCACCCAAACCTGTTTAGTGCGTTGATTCTGAGACACCATCAGACTGGTGGGGAAAATCACTCATGGTGCTAAATCTGGATTTCTTTCAGAGAATTCTGTCGGCAGTAAAAATAAAAGGTCTTAAATAAGACATTATCAGCAGAATTTTGAGAAATTATGCCCAAAATTCTCTTCAGGGCTTGTTCATCAAGGACCTTCAGTTGGTTAAAAGAATTTTCTTGGATTTAGATTTGTAGAAAACACAAAGGATCATCGTCGAAACAATAGCTGGCTTACTACCAACACAATATAGGAAAAGGACAGTGCCAATGGCTTTTCTTTTAAGTTTGTTAAAATCTGCAATAGTAGCATCAGCATCGACTTCCTGCAGGTCTGATTGTAACACCCTAATTTTCTGAATCGGAATGCTACACGGTGCTCATGACCCCGAGGGACCACAAACTAACCCATGACTAATATCTGTACCTGTACATTACATATATAACATAATAATGCGGAAAACATGAACATGTAGGTCATAAGGTTCAACTGAATAAAGAATCTGTCAAAACATAATATCCATATAGGTGAAAGATACCCAAAACAGTTGAAAACTAAATCAAATTTGAACATAAGTCTGAATACTGAATCTGAAAGCCTCTAAGTACTGTCTGAATAAGGAGTTGAAGGAACATGTCTCCAACTAACTCCATAAACTGATAACTGGCTAAAATAATAATGAATAAATCAAATCATATTGTCCTCGAATTAAGTGTGTCCACCAAGCTTCTAGTCACATTAGTTGTTAAGTGTGTTATTAGTCCAAGCTTCTAATAACTTAAGCTTTATACTGTTAAGAAGAAATTTTAACTTTCTAATGTTTGTATTCAAGAAAAAGTATGGAAAGCAAGATATTTCACAAAACACCAACAATGTTAAATAATGTACATGAAAAAAACAAATAAACACATGGTTCTCTCAGTAGCAAAAGAACTCAAAAACACCCTTACCTTTTCCCAGAGCCTGGGGAAAGATATGTTGCGCACACACCAACAATTTTATTCAATACAACTCTGGCAAAGTATGTCGTTCCCCCGCATGTGTTCTTCTTATCCTAGAACCAGGCTTCTGACAGAAAAGAAGCTGGTTCACATCTTATGGCATTGCCATATTTAGACGTGCTATACTTTTGGTGCATGCCAGTAAGCTTCCCAACTGTTGCCTTCTGATAGAAAGAACCCATTAATTTTGAAAATTCTCTGTCGTAGAAAATAAGGCTCACAATTACACAACTTTGTCTATTCAATAAAGAGATGTACATTTACAAGAATCTTTAAAAATAAAATATACTTACAAAATTTGATTCTTGTCATAGTTGCTATGCTTCTCGCAGGTTGCGTTCCACTCCCTGGACATACCGAGAGTGCATTGAGCAGTAAAGACAGCTGCAACAGCAAACATTGATGGTGGGAATCTAAGCATTTCATATTCAACCAGACATAGCTCGATAAAAAGAAAGATATGAGCTCTACCTGATTTAAACAATGACAAAAAGTTGTATGAGTAGTGATTCAGATTGTTGCATTACTTCTTCATGTGACAAAGATATTTAACCAACCTTCTTATCAGACTGAGAGGCTTTAAAGAACTACCGCATAAATACATAAGTTGTAGGTACTGTCATGTTGAACTGTAAGGCATTAACCATCAACTTCTCTTGTGGATAAGAAAACAATTGAAATTATTTAGCGAAAAAGAACAAAATAGAGATACAAGTTCTAATAATGTAAGATTTTGGTCTTTAAACTAACTATTTCAAGCACTTCTTTCCTGGCACAAGCCTTTTTAGAGATCAAAATTAGATCCTCCACTACATGCATAGAAACCTCTTCATACTTGCAGGCAAGAAGTAAAGCTATTATTCTAACAAGCTAAAGTTTTTTCCTAATCACTGACTGAATTGCCAGAAATCTATCGATGACATTCATAGTCAAATACAAGGTCTCCTCCATTAGTTCAAACTTGTAGTGAACCTATAAATTGGATTAGACGTTAAATGACACCTAAAATTATCACATTCTTCTTCATAAAACTCAGAAATGACATGCAACAACAAACACTATATACCTCAATTAGTCGATCAATGAGGATGCCTCTCATCCTCTCATTGATATCAAATTGTTGTTCCATATAGTTTAGAAGGACACAGCCAGCGATCTGTTATTGAAAATAACATTAAAAGAAAGGGGTAAAAAATACACCTCTATTTCTTTCCAGATTTTCAATTAAAATTGAAATATTAATCATCCTTGATAGAATAGCATCACAATAAAAATAGGCCAAGTGTACCCTCTGTGTGTCTATATATCCTATGTTCTGCACCTATTATTTTACTGACTAAAAATTGCAGTCCATGTTGAAATTAGACTAGGTTTTGTGAGTAATTTGGCAATCTATTAAGCTTAATGAGATCCTATCCAAAAGAATTGGATAATCAATTGAAAAATATAGGACTTCTTCTAACTCTACACGACATAATCCTAATGAGCATGTACAACAACAACAACAAACCCAGTGTATTCCCACACAGTGGGGTAATAAGCATGTACAAGTTGTAAATAAAAAAAAATTCTAACAAACAAATAGGAAGAGTGGAGATAATATCTCTACCTCATCCTTCTTGTAGTAAGCATAGATGTCATCAATGTATTCCACTACAGTGAGTTCGTTCTTTTTATCAGAACTATCTATGTCCACAACTGACCAATCTTTTGCATCTTCCATCTCAATTTCCTCATCCTGAATCAAAGATTTAACACATCAATGCAATACACAAGAATTATATTCATAACCAAGATATATAGATCATATAAGCTTACCATCTATCAATTTCCTCCATCATTGCTTCAGTATGTTGCACAAACATTAGCACGTCAGAATAACCAGTGGCCTTGTAATCTTCAGCATCGATAATAACGCAGTTTTCTATTTCATTTCTAATTGGTGCCACCGGGATTAGTGGCTTTGTTATCTGTGGATATACAATGTTAGCAACAACTCAGTTATAAAATATACCAGGAGGGGATAGACACTGTACCTCAACTGCTGATTTCTGCTGTTTGTTTGTGATTTGTGCAGCTAACTTCCTGAAATGTCAGTAATGCCACATACAAATTAAACATTACTCTATCTTCAACTCCAACTTTATAAATTTTATGGCAAAGCGCCTACTTAGTATCATGCAATTAAGAAATGAGCCAAACCTTGTGATAGGACGATAAATCGGAACAAGAGGGATCTTGTTAACAAAATTGACTTTGTTTCTACAATGAAATGAAAATAAAGTTAAAACAGGTAGACAAATCAAGATTAAACTAACAATCGAATGACCCCTTTTCGCCCTTCTAACTATACACATGGCTCTACTAGTGAATAGAAAAGTTACAACTTTACACCAAAGTTACAAAGATAGCAGGTAGATATTATCCAATCCAAATATAGATTAGGATAGTAAGTGATAATACCGGGTCATTCAAAGTTCCACCACAAGTTGAAAGTGAATAAAATCACTCTTTCGAATCCATAGCATAAGAGCCAAACACTAAACATTCGGGCAACACATCTTTTCCTTTAACATATATATTTTTTGCACTTAAAATATATGAAAAATGAATACAATTAGAATATATGTGTTACCATAAGTACAAAAATGAATAGTAAACCTACCATTTCAACGTATTCAATCCACACTCGATGACGCCCAAAAATCAGTGTTCCAGCTCGACAGATTATCAAATGCTTCAATGTCACAGATGAAAGGATGCTTTTTTTTAAAAATGGATTATGAAGCATCCAAATCAAAATCTGCCATATATGGTAACTAATTTCATCAAATTTCCAAAAAATTCTTTCTCTAACAATGACAATTGTGTGTCATCAAAAAATCTCGTTATCATTGTATGATAATTTGAATCCCCTCTCCAACGGGGGTATGACTTGAACCAATCATTAGAATCAATAAAATACTTGACACTATTTGTCCTTCTAGACATGATTACCAAAATCTGCAGAGTTATAAAGATAAAAACAACTATCAAATTAAAAATTAACAAAAAAATAAGAATCAAGCTGCAAAATAAAATTTATTGGACAAAAAAATTGACCCAATGGCTACACAAAACATCCAAAATCCAAATCTAAACAACCTACTGACTGGACAATAGTGAGATCAGTGAGTAGAGAAACCACCCAAAACGCATTTTCATCAAGGTGATATAGATAGAAAAAAATAGAGTTTATAAATTAATCTATGCATTATAAAATGTGATTCACGAAAAAGAAAAGTGATTTTCAGCTCAAAAAAATTGCTAGGTAACAAATACTTCAAATGCACGCAATAAGATTATGATAAAATGAGAGAAATTTCCTAAAGTGCAGAGAGATGAATGGCAAAATCAAAAATCCTAAAGTTAGAATGCAATTACACCAAAGGGAAGAGAGAAATCTGAAGCTCAAGCTTTGAGATGAAATTTTTTTGTAGCTTTATGAAATTTCTCGTCACCTGAGCTTATTACAATGGGTAAAACATGAAAATAAAATTAAAGGAAAAAATAAAAATTAAAAATAATAAAAATCACAATAATAAATTTAAAGGAAAAAAAGAGTGAAAAAAGTATAATAATAAAAGTAAAGGAAAAATTAAAAAGTAAAAATAATAAAAAACAAAATTTGAGTGATAAATAGTATGGAAAGATTAAAAATATATTTAAGGTGTAAAGGGGTAAAATGGTACTTTTAGTATATTAAAAAGTAAGAAAGGCTATTCTTCAAAGACATTCTTATTTGGGGTGAAATATCTAAGGAAGTAATAGATTTTCTCTTATTTAAACTATGCAAATCATGACAAAACAGTTACAAGCGTTAAAAACACAATTTCATTCAACATGAGCTCAAAGTTGAAGCAAACCAATATTTTTGAACCATACCAGATTACAAGATCGAATTTTTTGAATTTTGAGAAAAAAATTGATCTCCCTTCTAAAATTTCTGGTAATCTTCAGTGGAACTCGTGACGGTGTTGTTGCATCATTTCAGGGAATGGGTTTCAAAAATAAGGTACAATAACTATCGGGTCGACAGTATTGTAATTAATAAAAAAATGTCATACTGCGATTTAATGGACGTCATAGCAATTCAATTGAAAATTGATGTTTCTCTGAAAAGAATTCATGCCAAATACGTTGTTTAAGGTAATTTATCAGCGTTGGAGATTCATAATGGTATGGCTGTGAAACTTTTTCTTCAGATTTTGAATGAGACAAAGTCATGCATATGATGGTAAGTTGATTTGCAGACTTTTTGTAACTATCTGATAACAGATGTATCATAGTGATACATCTGGAACTCATATGTATCACTTTGATACATCTGCACAAATATGCCTCCACTTGAAATCTAGTTCTGCATACAATGCACAATAATTCAAGGATTTATGTAAGTATAATTATTTGATGATTCATATATCCGATGATGATTATTTGATGATTCATATATCCGGTGATTCATATAACTTGTGATTAATATAACTGGTGTTTCATATAACTGGTGATTCATATAGGTGATGCATATAAATGGTGTTTCAAATAACTGGTGATTCATATAACAGATTCGTATAACTAGTGATTCATATTGGTGATGCATATAACTGGTGATTCATATTGGTAATGCTTATATCTGGATATATTTTGTTTACAATTGAAAGAGAAATGTTTTGTATATTAGCTAATTGTTGATTCATATAGTAGGTTATTCATATAGTTGGTTTTTTATATTGGTGATTAATGTAACTGATGATTCATGTAATTAGTGATTCATATAGTTGGTGATTCATATAAATGGTGATTGATATTGGTGATTTATGTAACTGATGATTCATGTAATTAGTGATGCATGTAGTTGGTGATTCATATAAATAGTGATTCATATTGGTGATTTATGTAACTGTTGATGCAAATAACAAGTGATTCATATAACTGGTGATTCATATAAGTGATACAAATAACTAATTATTCTTGTAAGTGGATATTCATATAAATGGTGGTTCATATTGGTGATTCATATAACTGGTTATTCATGTAATTGGATATTCATATAAATAGTGATTCATATTGGTGATTCAAATATTAGGCCTTATGCGAGTTAGATCTCTTCTACATTATGAGATCAGTAAATTAACACTTAGATGTAAGAATCCTATGTTCTTGTTTAAACTGATGTTGGGGATATCTGCCAACTTTTTGTGATTCTTGCCTTACAAGAGTTTAAATAATTTCTGCATATATGTCGAGTCCATGGAGCATTAGTTGATTTATCATGATTCGTATGGTTAGATTTGGTCCTAACTTTGCCTTATCTAGGAGAATTGTCTCCTTAATAATGAAGTATATAGATGATTCAGTACAGTTGGCTGCTGATTTTAGCTCATGTAATGAGCAGGTCTTGAGTTATTTGTATAAACAACAATTAGGCCTCAGTCCTAAATAAGTTGGGATCGGCTATATGAATCCTCATTAACCATATTTATCCAATTAAAATTTCATCTTAAACTAGCATATTAAACCAAAACTTTGAGAGTTCTAGAAGCTCTCCAACTTTGTGTTGTCATAAAAGTCTCCTACTAAAGCTAAGAAACTCCTAGAAAGCATAGGACTAAAGTAAACGTATTTACATGACTAAATATATGCCCCGTTGATGGTATGGGCATATATTATGTCTTTCCATTATGCCCCATCTTTATTTGTTTGGCAAAATAATTAAATTTTGTTTCTGCATATACTTTACTTCTACTTTCTTGGAAATTTATACAAATTTTTCTTGTATGTTACAGGTTGCTGCCCGAGAGCCTTATATTTTCTCTAAAGAGGACTGCAAACTTAAACATGGTACTGAAATAGGTCTCACCACTACCACAGTAGCAGAACAATCTTTTTGCAAAATATAACACTATCCTATGCTACAAAGACAAGCTCCAATATAGAGAAAGGCATATGGATTGTAATAGTTGGGAATTACTGATCCTGAAAAATATCTAAAGTAGTTGGTAGTAAGTCAAGAGTACACAAGGTGAAATTTCAAACAAATATGATTCCATTTTTTTTGAATAGTATCAAGAATAATCCCAAGTCTGCCCTTTATTCACTCATTCTTCCTGAGTTCATATCCAATGGCGTAGACATCAGCTTCTTTTGATCGCTCTGCAATCAACTTGCCTATTACCCTAGTAGCATCGTTATCAGTAAGGGATGGCAATGTGTTCCTCAAGTCTCTCGCATTTGTGGTAGCAATGGAGATCACCTTGCTGGTTCCTCGATGTATGATATCAATGTCAAAAAGAAGGAACATATTTAGCAACTGTTTGGTTCCTCAGTGCATGATATCAATGTCGAAAAGAAGGAACATATTTAGCAACTGTTTAGATCACCTTGCTGTAGAACCCATATGAATCACCTATATGAATCACCAAAAAAATATGAATCACCAATTAATCAATTAATCTGTTAATCTGAAAATAAATGAATCACCTATATGAATCACCTGTTAAAACAACCAATTATATGAATCACCATTTATGAATCACCAGTACCATATATGCATCACCAATTAAAATATTATTTTCGTGTTTCATACATATGAATCACCAAAAAAATATGAAACACCACTTAATCTGTTAATATACAATTCTATGAATCACCCATATAAATCACCAGTTAAAAGAATCAGTCAAACGAATCACTATCTATGAATCACCAGCACAATATATGTATCACCAATTAAAATATCATTTTATTGATTCACCCATATGAATCACCCGTATGAATCACCAAAAAAAATATGAATCACTAAGTAACTAGTTAATTTGTTAATTTGTTATTATATGAATCACTCATATGAATCACTAGTTAAAAGAACCACTTATATGAATCACCATTTACGAATTAGTTGCGAAAATAATACCTGCTCCGATGGGGATTTGGAAATTTGTTCAATTTTATTCTGATCTTCCATTTACATGTCAGAAACTTGATTTTTAGCAGCAATAGCTTCTCTTAAAATCTTTAAGTTTTCAAGATCGTTCCGCTGCTTTGATCGTTTTTCACTAAAATCTAATTTGGTGTAATCAAAATTGCCCGGAGTAAAACCCAGGACTTGATTACTATCATGAACAACTTTTTGTGTTTCAATTTGTGAATTTTTCAAGCTGAATGAGGGAGAATCTTCATTAGCCATTGAAGGTAAAACAAATTAACACAAAAGGATTTTAAAGCATAAATCAAAAGCTAACCTCTTTGAAGAATTTGTCAATTTTTGAAATTAAAGGACTAATGATTACGGTTGAAATCAGTTGAAATATTAGAGAATGAAGTTTGCTCAAAATCTACTAAAAAAGGGAAAGATTTTAGGGGAGTAATTTGTGGGGAAAAAAAGGGATGATGTGTAAAAGAAAGAGAGATGGCGTGAAAACAGGAGAGAAAATAGGGTGTGCAAGTTATAGCATATGTATCAAGAGTAAATATGCAAATAGGGATTTTATGTAATTTTTAAAATATTAAGGGATATTATATAATATGGTGTCTTAAATATGGGATTTGTGTAATTTTTCCTACTTAAAAACTGTAAAAATTATCCCAAATAGACTTATTAGATTGTTCATTACAAGTTATAGCAAAACTTTTTAATAATTACTAGACTAAAGAAATAATTACAAGCTATAACAACTTTTTAGAAAAATCTATTTTAATTAAATGTTTGAAAATTATTTTTTTAATATTTATTATTTATATTATTTTCTTATTTTTAGCATTTAACATTTATCACTCTTAATTAAAGCTTTGGATAATTATGACAAGTTATATTACCTCTGATTATGCAGTCTACCTCAATTACTTGTTGCTCCTTAATCTACCCAATTCATCCTATCCATTTTCATCGTCCCAACAAGAACAAGAAATCTCTTACACTTTCTCTCTAAACCTCAAAGTGTTGTTGTTTCACTCTTAGCTCTTCTTCTATACATAGTTGCAGCAAAAAACACCAATAAAAAAATAACAACAACAATTCTATAATTAAGTGGGAAAAAATTTATTCTTCTATTCAACAACAACAAGACACAACAACAATCAAGTACGACGACGAATACGAAGACGAGGACTTAGATTTGACCTTCCAATTCATTCAGGCATTAAAACAAACATGTGGTGGACAGACTTGAAAGCTGCATTAGGACAAAGGATTAATGTGGAGGAGATTGTTTCTTCATTAGGGATTTTTTCTAAGGATAAGCATTTAGTGATCCCATTGTGTAATATGCAAGAAGATAATTCATTATCTACATATTAAAAGAATAGAGCATACGTTGTCAGTCATTATTTAGCCACCATGTTTAATATAATGATGTTTTCATCTTCTTATTCTCAAGTTTATTGATTAGTTGCTAAAATAAGCATCCTTTGCAGGTATCTGCAAGAAGTTTGTTCACCATCTTTGGTTCACAAGAATATCAAATCTATGAATATTTTACTTGATGCAGAACTCAATCCTCATCTTCCAGACTCTGGATTAGCACTGTCCTTTGCAAATATTTGATTTTTTTCTGTATTAAATTGATATAAAATTGATATTGAATCATTTTTTCTATTTATTGTTTATTTTTTTAAGATAGTTAATAATTTGAATTAATTTTTGGTGCTCTTACTGTTTGTTTTTCTAAGATTGTTGGTGTGAACAAAGTTTATTTTTTGTATTTATGTAGTATTTATATAATGTTATGTTACTTTAACATTTGTTTCGTATTTTACATCGTTGAAAGAAATTGATATGAACTAAGTCGCATCAGATGGTATTAAATTTGATATCAACTACATCAAATTATACATTTTTTGATTTTGTAATTAGTAACATTTGACATGAATATTGTATTTTGACTTTCATTGGTGCTCATTACTCTTTGTCTTTATAAGATTGTTGGTATGAACAAGTTTAGTTTTATTTATATAATTTCCTCATCTTCTTCTGCCAGAAAGCAAACACCAATATCAATCATGGTTAACACTGATTATTTTTTTATTACAATAAAAAATTATTTGACATCAAACAATTATCAATTAATTTATTTTCAACATTTACGTTTATAGTTTTTCATGTAATATCCATTACATACACTAAAAAGGTCATGTAACATAAAACATATTTTTTCTTATCGATTGTCACATTCATAAAACTCATTCAATACAAATGTGATATATGCGAAACTTCATCCATATCAATTTTAATATCAATTTAATACATTGAGAACTCAAAATAAAAGTATTACTTAAGTATGAAATGAGTATATAAACTGATTTTAACGTAATTTATTAAACAATTCAAGGATATTGTATTGTGTACTATACTAGTTTCATACACTAAAAACAGTTATAAGAATACATTATTTGTATGCAGAATCTTATATATCAACACAAATAACAGATTGTTCAATATTTTCTTTAATATCCATTGACATATATTTTGTTGTAACATACAATAGATATTTAACAAAAAAATCAACAATACTATTTTTTTGATCTAAATACACCATTACTCCCGTATCATTGTGTATGAGCATTGGTGGACACGTATCACTTATCAAAAACTCAATCTCAATTTGGATTGAGATAATGTCAATCTTCAACTGTTATGCTATTGCATTTAGCAATTCTTTATACTTGGCATTTGCATCATACATAATTTCATATATAGAAAAATCTTTAGGTCTACCTGCAAACATAATACAGAATTGTTAAGTAACTAATACTCAATAATCGATAACGATATGTAATTAAAAAAATTACAACATATTTTAAAACTCACAAAACGTACACATCAAAAAAATAAAAAAAACGATAAACATATGAAATTTGATAATTTCAACATATTTTATACTGTCAAAACATACACATCAATAAAATTTAAAAATAAAAAAATTTACTGAAATAATAAATATAATATCATAATAGATTACTGAATGTAATATGACCGAATGAAAATAGTTGACAACCAATAATCATACATCTATAAATTAATTGAACAACATTTTTTTGCGACTTTCCACCACATTCTCGCGAATAATCAACATGTCAGCATCACATAATCAAAAACAAATATAAAAAATAATATTAATTTTTCTTCTGAATGTCTTTTTCTTAATCAATAATTAGACAATATATATTTCAAAAAGAAAAAAAATTAATGTAAAATATAAATTTAATAACCAAGATACACCTGAGATATCCCATCTCCCTCCATGATATATCATGATTCAATGCAAATTAGCACAATTCACATTTGTGTGTCTCATTTTTTATTTTTTTTTACAGATTGTTGAATGTTTTTTTAATAAAAATTCTCAAACGTCGTATGAAACAATAACAACTTGTGGAAGCTTTTTATTGAAATAATAATTTCTGATAGAAAGAAAAAAATTGAATGTATATGAAGGTGGAAAAGAAATCAGATTGATTAAAAATGGAGAAAAAATGAATAGTGGTGTGATTGGTATCTAACTTTAACTACATTTAAGGAAAGGATATTGTTATTTAAGTTTAACTATATTTAAGGAAGGAATATTGCAATTTAGTTATATTAAATCTATATTTTTCTTTTCTGTAATGATTTTGATATACTTTTTTTAAAAAAATAAAAAATATATAAATGTTATAAAATAATAAAGAACAAGAAGAAGATTTGAGAGAAAAGAGAGAGTAATTATTATTTCTTCTCTTGAGGGATGATTTACAATGAAGGAAGCCCTTCTATTTATAGGGGAAATTTGCCCCTAGTTTCACACTAAAAGACAAATACATCAAATCCTGATAGACATCAAATAGATCTTGATAGACATTCACTGTAATTGATATATATCATAACACTCCCCCTTGAATGTCTAACAATATGCATATAGGATGCCTCATTAAAAACCTTACAAGGAAAATCCAGTAGGACAAAACCTCGTAAGGAAAAAAGAGTACAGCGCGTATTAGCCCCCCTAATAAGAACTTCCTTGAACCTTTACATTCCGATCTTGTGCACCATCTTCTTGAAAGTTGCATTTGGAAGAGACTTGGTGAATAAGTCAGCCACATTGTCACTTGAACGAATCTGTTGTACGTCAATATCACCATTCTTTTATAGCTCATGTGTATAGAAGAGCTTTGGCGAAATGTGCTTCATTCTATCTCCTTTTATGAATCCTCCTTTAAGTTGTGTTATGTATGCTGCATTATCTTTATATAAAATCGTAGGTACTTTGTCACATTTCAAGCCACATTTTTCTTGAATGAGATGTATTATGGACCTCAACCACATACACTCTCGGCTTGCTTCATGAATAGCTATAACCTCAGCGTGATTCGATGAAGTAGCTATGATAGGCTGCTTTGTTGATCTCCAAGATAAGGCAGTACCCCCACATATGAATACATAGCCTGTTTGAGACTAAGTTTTATACGGTTCAGATAAGTACCCAGCATCAGCATAACCAACAAGATCGAAAATACAATCTTTAGAATAAAATAAGCCTATATCGGTAGTCCCCTTTAGATAACTTAATATGTGTTTGATCTCATTCCAATGTCTCCTAGTAGGAGTAGAACTATACCTTGCTAGCAAATTTACTGAAAAGGCAATATCAGGCCTTGTAGTATTTGCAAGATACATTAGTGCACCAATTGCACTAAGATATGGTATTTCAGGACCAAGGAGTTCCTCTTTCTTTTCTTGAAGTCGGAATGGATCCTTGTTCACATCAAGTGATCGAACAACCATTGGAGTACTTAATGGATGTGCTCTATCCATATAGAATCATTTTAATACTTTTTCTGTGTAGGCAGAATGATGGACAAAGATACCATTTATCAAATGCTCAATTTGCAGACCAAGGCATAACTTTGTTTTCCCGAGATCTTTCATTTCAAATTCTTTCTTTAGGTAATCAATTACCTTTTGAAGCTCTATTGGCGTTCCAATAAGGTTTATGTCATCGACATAGACAACAAATCTAACAAACTCCTACGTTGTTTTATTTATGAAAACACATGGGCAAATTTCATCATTCGTATAACCTTCTTTAGATAAATATTCACTAAGACGGTTATACCACATGTGTCCAGATTAGTTTCAACATCACTTGAATTTATGAATAATTCCTCATTTTCTTGAGTCTCAGGCGTACTGATTCCTTCAGGGATATCAGCATTGCTCAAATCTTGAACTTCCATATGTGGATCTTTCGTAGTGTCATCTTGACCATTTGTTTTTCTTTTTCTAGGATTTCTATCCTTATTGCTCAAATCTTGAACTTCCATATGTGGATCTTTCGTAGTGTAATCTTGACCATTTGTTTTTCTTTTTCTAGGATTTCTATCCTTAGAACCTAATGGTCTGTCACGCTTCAAGCGTGCTTTAGATTTATTAGCTATGACACTAGTGGATGGTCCTTTAGAGACATCAATTCGAATTGGGGCATTCTCTGCAGGAATATGTGATTTAGTGATCCTTTTCAAATCTGTAAATGTGTCCGGCATTTGATTTACAATTCTCTACAGATGAATAATCTTTTATACTTCTTGCTCACAAATAGAAGCACGTGGATTAAGATGAGATAGTGATGGATTTTTTCACAAAATTTCTCTTTTGATGTCACTATCTTCTCCTCGTAATTTTGAGAAAACTATCTCATCAAATCGATAATTTGCAAATCGAGCAATGAACATATCTCCCGTTAATGGTTCAAGATAGCGAATAATGGAGGGTGATTCAAACCCAACATAAATTCCTAACCTTTTTTGGGGGTCCATCTTGGTGCAGTTTGGTGGTGCTATAGGCACATATACACCGCACCTAAAAGTTCTCAAGTGAGATCTATTAGGCTCTTGACCCAAAACCAATTGCAATGGAGAAAATTTATGATAATTTATCGGTCTAAGACGAACAAGTGTTGCATCATGCAAAATTGCATGACATCAAACAGAAGTGGGCAACTTAGTTTTCATAAGCAATGGTCTTGCTATCAACTGTAGACGTTTAATTAATGACTCAGCAAAGCCATTTTGAGTGTGAACATGGGGTACATGATGTTTCACTCTTATCCCAATCGATAAGCAATAGTCATTAAATGCTTGGAATAAAAATTCTGCACATTATCAAGGCGAATAGACTTAATTTGATATCAGAAAACTGTGCTCGTAATCGTATTATTTGTACCAACAATTTTGCAAATGTTAAGTTGCGAGATAACAATAGGCACACATGAGATCATCTAGATGAAGCATCTATTAGGACCATAAAGTATCTAAATAACCCACTAGGTGGGTGAATGGGTCTACAAATATCCCCATGTATGTGTTCCAAGAACGTTGGGCACTCAATCCCAACTTTTGTTGGCGATGGCCTCACAATAATCTTGCCTTGATAACAAGCACTGCATGAAAATTCACCATTCGAAAGAGCCTTCAAGTTCTTTAATGGATACCCATTTGAATTTTCTATGATTCATCTCATCATTATTGATCCTGGATGTCCCAGACGATCATGCCAAAGTACGAAAGTATTGGAATCAGTAAACTTTCGGTTTGCGATAGAATGTGCCTCAATTGTACAAATCTTTGTCCAATATATGCCAGAAGATAAAGCAGAGAACTTTTTAATAACACATGTCTGCCCAGAGACATTCTTGGTGATACCAAGATATTCAAGATTAATCTCGTCAATTGTCTTGATATGATAACCATTTTCATGAATATTTTTAAAACTCGTCAAGTTTCTCCGAGACTTGGGAGAGAACATAACATTATTTATGATGAGTTTAGTTTCCTTGGGCAAGATTATAATGGCTTTTTCGAAGCCTTCAATCAAATCAGCAGTACCAGAAATTGTAGTAACATTAATCTTGTCCATGTTTATATGAGAGAAATATTTTTTGTCATTGAATATCGTATATGTAGTGCCAGAATCAATCAAACAAATATTTTCTTAAAAATTATCCATATCATCAAATAAAATGACATACACCAAATAAGATATATATTAATTTTTTGTACAAAGTGAAAACTTATACTATAAAGAATTATTAATCACACTTTACTAAGCAAAATTAGTACGTACTTGTAGCTTTGCACAACTTTAATATAATAATTATATAATTTAGTAGTACCGTTAAATATTTTATTCACTAACTCTTACAAAAATAAATAAAGTAATTAAACGAAAAATCATTCATTCTTTCATGTTTACGGAACCATCACCAATCAAGTGATCAATCTTTCCTTCAAGGTGCTCGAAAAAATCTGTTACATCCAAGCTTGTGATGTCAACAACATTTTCAGAGAGAAAGTTAGCCTCGGGATTTCTCTCTATCTTCTTTAGTGATGCTTGATAAAGATCAACCAAGTTCTTGAGAGCACAACAATCACGTGAATAATGTCTTTTTCCCCCACATCAAAAACAAGTAACTGCTTCACGTTTCTCATCTTTTCTCTTTTTGTTTGATGAATGATTAACACCTGGAACAGAGTTTCTTTCTTGGTCATCATGACCACGACCACGACCAGAGCCGCGACCTTTTCCACGCCTAGCATGGTGAGCGTGCACATCATTCACCTCAAGAAATGGTGCAGATCCAGTTGATCGGTTCTCATGATTTTTCATCAACAAATCATTATTTTGTTCAGCCACGAGAAGATGAGAACTCAGTTCAGTACACTTCTTGAAACTTTTTTCTCGATATTATTGCTGTAATAGCACAATCGAGGCATGAAAAGTGGAGATCGTCTTTTCCATCATATCATTAGCATTGATCGTCTCTCCACATAGTTTCAATTGACAAGAAATTTTGAACATGACAGAATTGTACTCATGAACAGACTTATAGTCTTTAAATCTTAGATGCATCCATTCATAGTGTGCTTTCGGGAGGATGACCATCTTTTAAGTGGTCAAAACTTTCTTTTAGGTTATTCCACAATACGAATGGTTCCTTAGTAGTAAGGTACTCAATATTTAGTATTTTGTCAAGATGATAATGCAAGAAAATCATAGCTTTAGCACGATTTTGTCTAGATGCTGTATTTTCATTCTTTATGGCATCTCTGAGACCCATAGCATCTAGGTGAGTTTCAGCATCCAACACCCATGAAATATAGTTCTTGCCCGAACTTTGAAGGGCAACAAACTCACACTTCGTAAAATTGTTAGCCATATGAAAAAAGGAAGAAAAATAATAATACCTTAGCCTTAGCCTTCAAATTTGAGACGATAGAGTCTCGTGCTGATAACGTGTTATAAAATAATAAAGAACAAGAAGAAGAGTAGAGAGAAAAGAGAGAGTAATTATTATTTCTTCTCTTGAGGGATGATTTACAATAAAGGAAGCCCTTCTATTTATAGGGGGAATTTGCCCCTAGTTTCACACTAAAAGACAATTATATCAAATCCTGATAGACATCAAATAGATCTTGATAGATCTTAATAGACATTCACTATAATTGATATATATCATAACAATAAAAATATATTTTTTTAATTTTTTTTTAAATGAATATTGTTATAACTTGAAAACTAAAAATAGTTGTTATAACTTGCAAGTTGCAATAAACAATCTAATAAGTTTATTTAGTTAATTATACAAATATAAGGACAAAATGGGTTAAAATATGGATGCCCATTTAGACTTATCCTTGGCTCTACTCAAAATCTCATACGAATACCCATTAAATATGAATTGTCGGCTCGACAAAATTTACGCCATCACCCGAATATTCTACAAACCCAGCAAAAAAAACAACAACTGCTAATTAAAAGCCACTGAACTATATTGAGTCTTTGTGTAGTATTACAAACTCTTTTGATTTATTTTCTTTTCTAAAACAGATACCAAACAACTAATAAATGCAATAAACGGGCTTGAGGGAGAAATACCTTGCAATGCAAGTTGTGCTTGAGGTGTGTTGGTCAAGGCTCAATGGAGGCGAAGGCTGTGTGCTTTGTGTTGCTCATACGATACTTTGGTGTAGGCAGTAGGCACCAAAGCGGTGTAAAATGTATCCCCCTTGTCCATGAACTTTTATTTGAAGCGAATATAATTAAACAATAGCCGCATCGGCAAAATGATATACTTTTCAAAATCAAAATAAATTTAAAAATGATATACTCCCTTCTTGTCAAAAAGAAAAGAATGAAAGCATTTGGAGTACGAGAGTCTCCTTGATATGCTTGACACATACATCTTGGGTAAAATTTTCTTAAAGTGGGAACACTAGGTCAAAATAAATTTAAAATTAAAGATGAATTAACACAGAAATGTTAAATTGTGGAACAACTTTGTCTAAAATTTTAAATTGATAGAGATGAAACACTTTCATTTGATTTGTTTAGGCCAGCGACATGCCAACTCATGTGCATTCCTGATTTTCTTTTGGACGAAGTATGTGAAAATATTTTGATAAATGGTCGTGTTTAAACTCCAATCTAAGACAAACTTTAAGCGATATTGAATTATGTGAACTGCTTTGTCCAAAAGTTGGCTCTATTAAATATGCAATAATTTTATTTATTTAACATCAAAACACTCCTAAATTTATTTGTCATTTGTCGAATTTACTTAATTTACTTTAAATTTTTAACTTTACAGGTAATTATTTAATGTTTTAAACAACCTTCAACTGAATTAATATCACCCCTAATGCTGACGTGACATTAAAACAATAAAAAATAATTAAAATCACGTATTTTTTTAGAAAATATAAAGTGACCCCACCAATTTATCTATTATATAATAAAAGTGAGAAAATTAAATACCAAAAAAAGGGGGAAAAATCTCCAAATCGTTGAAATAAATGGGATCAGTTGATTCAGAATTGGATTCGATTTTTTCAGATAAAAAAGGCCATCGCAATCATCTTGTTCCTATTGCTATTTTTCTCAAAAACCCTAATTTTATATCTTTACTTTAGTTTTTGCAGTATTGGATTGTTAATAATTGAATTTTGTGTTAGATTATGATGTTGTATCTATACTCAGTTTTTACGTTGGTGAATTTGATTTCATATGTGTGAAATTAATGGATGGGAAGGAGGTTGAAGAAGAAAAAAATGGTATAGATGAGTTTGATAGAGGAGAAAAACAAAGAATTGAAGCGGGGACGATGTT
This sequence comes from Capsicum annuum, assembly GCF_002878395.1. NCBI lineage: Eukaryota > Viridiplantae > Streptophyta > Magnoliopsida > Solanales > Solanaceae > Capsicum > Capsicum annuum. Next base: position 63,857,676 of record NC_061113.1, on the reverse strand, counting down.
TGCAGATGAACAAGAAAGAGCGGGGTGGAGGTGAGGGGGTGTATTTGTAGATGAACAAGAAAGAATGAGGGGGTGGGGTATCTATTTGCATATGAACAAGAGCATATATATATATATATAGGATATCCCTTTTTGGTAGTCCTCACAAACTTCTTAATGCAATTAAATAGCTACACACGTTTACTTATTTTTCATACATGTTATTACATTTGTCATCATTTATTATTTTATGATATTTTTATTTGGGACTTTGTAATTATTTTTTAGTAATCTTTTTTTTTTTTTTTTTATAAATTTCTTCTTGTTCCTTATTAGATTACTTATTCTTTTTTTACTTATTTCTTATATAAAAAATTAATTACTTTTCTTTCTTATTTATTTTAGTAAATCACGAATAATTTATAACTCTTTTCACATTATTATTATTATTATCAAGTTATTAAGTAAAGTATGAATAGCTAAATTTAATTTTTAAAACATAATTAATAAGGATAATTTCATTTATTTTACTCTTAATATACTAAATTCTTAAGTTACGTGTTACGTCAAAGAAACAAGTAAAAGGGAATTGACAGAATACCCTTTTCTCTCTTTTTTTCATTTTGCTTGATCCTTTTACTAAAAATAAAATTTTCTTTTTGCTTATTATCTTAGCAACTAATGAAAGATTTATTATTTTCTTTCAATATTACTCTTATCACTAAGTAACTATAGAACATAATAGTTGTCAATCATATACTTTCAAATCATAATTATCGAGATAAATAAACAAAATCCTACTAAATAGCTTCTTAATGGGAGTACCAAATCCACAAATGTAAAATAAAATGAAACAGATAGAGTGCATGTTTATTTTCTTACATTTTAGTAAAATTTGTGTAACTTTACAGTTACGGTCTCATTTTCAGGGCATTTATTATTTTATAATGATACTTATTCTCTTTTTAAGTGTGTTTGGTACAAATAAAAATATTATTGTGTTTCTTATTTCTTTTCTTCTATATAATTTAGATAAGTACAAATAAAAATATTATTGTGTTTCTTATTTTATTTTCTTCTAGAGAAAATGTTTTTCCAACAATCTATCAAATATGATTTTTTTAAAAAAAATATGTTGAACACACCACTTATTTATTTTAAATTAAATTTTATATCTATTCATATTTGCCAATTATCCTTCATACTTTCTTTTTCATAAATAAAGTCCTTTAAAAGTTATCCAAATATAATGAAAAAACTTTAATAATCATAGTAGTTTACCAGACAAGCCATAATCAACGTATCACTAAATTAATTTAATTATGTAATAGGAAAATATGATTTTAAGTTATATTTTTTCTAAAAGTAAATTTTATATTCTTTATCATGAGTTTGA